>NC_134019.1:25948872-26123872 GCF_040712315.1 Castanea sativa | reverse complement strand
AAAAATTTTCTAGGAGTGCCTGAGATGAAAGAGTATGAAAAGTATTTGGGTTTTCCCACAATGGTAGGGAGAAATAAAAAGGCTAGTTTGAACTATATTAAAGACAGAGTGTGGGGTAAGCTATAGCGATGGAAGGAGAAGCTACTTTCTCAAGCAGGAAAAGAGGTCCTGTTGAAAGCAATGGTACAAGCCATCCCTACCTTTGCCATGAGTTGTTTTAGGCTTCCAGTTGGTTTGTGCCAAGACATTGAGATGCTGATACGAAAATTTTGGTGGGGGTAGCAAGGTGATAGGAGAAAAATTCATTGGAAAAAGTGGGAGGTGGTGTCAACCAATGATGGAAGGGGGTTTGGGTTTCAAAGATTTGTGTAAATTCAATGAAGTGATGTTGGCAAAGCAGGTGTGGAGGTTGATTCATGATACAAGCTCTTTGTTCTATAGAGTTTTTAAAGCTAAATACTTCCCTAATTGCTCTATTTTTTAAGCAAGTTCCTCTTCAAGATCTTTTGCTTGGAAGAGTATTCTAAGGTCTAAGAAATTGATCGCTCAAGGTTCTAGATGGAGGATTGGGGATGGGAAGAATATTTGAATTTTTGAGGATGCATGGTTGCTGAACTTAGAGGAAGGCAGAGTTGTTTCTCCCCCGACGATCCTGTTGACAGATGCTACAGTGGATACTATCATTGATCCCCATTCAGGTTGGTGGAATACTCACCTGATAGATTTGTGTTTCTATCCACCCAAAGCAAACTCATTAAGGCGCTGCTATTATGCTCAACAATTCAACCTGATACTCTCATATGGCCAAAGGAAAAATCTAGGAATTACTCTGTGGAGACAGGTTACAAGACTCTCTGTGACACACCTACTGATGACCTGCTTAATACTGATGTTGCCGAGACTTAAAGACTGTTCTGGAAGAGCATTTGGAAGCTAAAAATTCCTCCAATTCAATCTTCACTCCAATTCCACAATGTGCCCAAGATGTGTGGTATCTATATCAGTTCTATATGTGATCTTTCAAGAGAATAACCAAGTGTATCACTTGAGAAGATTTATGATTCTCTCTCTTTTTTAATCACATATACTTTTGCACTTAGACAGTTACTTTATTTAATAACTCTTATTAAATAAATAATTGATTATCTAATTGGATTAGCCTTTTGGGCCAACTCAATTGAGTTTTAGAGTGTGACTTGGAGTGGGACCAAAAGGGACAAATAAAGTTCTAGCTCCAATGAACTTTGGACTTATCTGTCAACTCTTGACAAACTCAAAGTTACCATTAATTATATTTAATATCACTATATAAATATAATTGCACTCTAGACCTTATTAATAAATTATATTTCAAGACTTTATTAAACATTTAACCCATTTATGAAAATATTCGCAGTAATACAAAGTCATTATGTGTAACTGTCACTTTGAAGATTACTACATCTTGATCCTTAAGTGCACAGTTTAATCCTTTAAGTTATTCATATATATTTTATGAAATTTAATTTCATAAAATATAAACTTTAGTAACTCTTTATTAAAGTGGTTAGGCCTAACACTTTGAATAACCAAATCTATTAAACTTATCTCAATAGAATATTTTATATCTCTATAAGAGACTATAAATTTCATCTTGAGAATATGTGTTCCTTCAATATTAGGTGTGGTTGCCCAACATACTGAGATCTCACTCCAAATATATTAAAGCAACCTACATTTTATGATCAAGTTCACTATTCCCTCAAGATTGAGAGTTTATGTAAATGAAAAGTCATGAGATTTATTATTCATTTGACAATTGTTAATGGAATAATAAATCTCATAGTGGTCCAATTTAATATGTTTTATACACTTAAAACATATTAACATATCAATTAGAAATCTCCACTTCCACGATCAAGACAAATCATCTTAATTGACATATTATAGTTTTCATAAATGAAATACCAATTTCATCACCAACTACAAACTAAGATTTTGAGTTTACAAAGAGCTTGTGATTTATATCTTCTGTGACTAAATCACATACTATGCATCTCAAGGACTATATGACAATGTCCAAACATTCATGCTACCATTACTTTAGATAATAATAAAACAAGTTTATTACATAAAACATAATGTCATACATAATATAATACATGATGTCATACATAGAATACAATAGGATTTTAGGGCACTAATCCTAACAATACAAGTGACAGTTCAACGACTGTAAACTTAAATTTCATTTTTTTTATTACTCACTCTCTCTCCTTTGTCTATCTCACTCACTGACTCCCCTCTCTTCTCCCTCATCTTTATCTGTGTTTTTCATTTCTCCCTCTTCTCTATCTACTTGTCACTATGGTCGCTATCTCTCTCTGGTTGCCACTGTGGGTCTGATCAGCATAGTAGGTTTGCTGATCAACGTGGTGGCAATGCAAGGTGGAGATCGGCGTGGTAGCGCAATTGAGGTGGAGATCGACAAGGTGGGTTTGGGTGGGTTCTAATGGTGTTTTTTTTTTTTTTTTTGTGTGGGTGGTTGTGGCTTGTGTCTGAGTTTGTGGAGATCGGTGTGTAGAGGGTGTTTTTTTTGTGGTTGTTGTGGCCTATGTCTGGGTTTTGGTTGTTGTTTGGTTTCTGGGTTTGGTGGTGACATGGTGGCCGGTTTCTTGTGGCTGTGGCTGTGGTGTTTGGTTGGTTTTTTCGCGGTGGTTTTGCGGGTTTTGTGAGTGGAGGTGGTGATGGATTTTATGGGTTTTGTTCCTGGTGGTAGGGGTGGTTTTTTTTCACGGTGGTGGTGATGGGTTCTTGTCATAGAGGTGGTGGTGATGGGTTTTTTCGCGATGGTGGTAGTGGGTTTCTTGTGGCAGATGTGGTGGTAATGGGTTTTTTCGCGGTGGTAGTGGTGGGTTTTTTGTGGCAAATGCGATGGTAATGGGTTTTTTTTTTTTTTTTTGTGGTGGTGGTGGGTTTATTGTGGCAACAGTGGTGGTGATGGGTAGGGCTGTCCAGGAGGATCCGGTAACCCGATCCACCCGAAAAACCGACCAGATCCGACCCGAATCCGGCCGATCCGACTGCTCCGACGGGTCGGCGACGGGTCGTCACCACCAGAAACCGATTTCCGACGGGTCGGTTTCGGTTTTCCTCCCCTAAAACCCGAAAAAACCGAACCAACCGAGAGATTTCCAGATCCCAGCGAAATTTCCAGAATCCGGTGACTTTTTTCCAAAATCCAGCAAAAAACCCAGATTCCGGCGCTATATTTCCTTAGATCCGGTAAGATTTTGTCTAGATCTGGCGAAATCTCATCAAATCCGGTGAGATTTTCGCCGGATCTTGCGAAATCTCACCGAATCTAAGAGAAATATCGCCAGTATCTGAAAAACGTCACCAGAATTTGGGTTTCTTCACCAGATTTGTGTGTTTTTTCATCGATTCTCGTCGTCTTCTCAGATTTATGATTCCGACCGACCCGCCCGCCACCCGTTGATGATCTGAACCGCCCGATCCGATTACTCTGGCGGATCGGCGACGGGTGTGTTTTTCCTCCACCCGATTCCGGCGGGTCGGTTCCGAGTTGGGCACAAACCCGACCCGGACCGACCCGTGGACAGCCCTAGTGATGGGTGGTTGAAAGAGAGAGATAGTGAAGAAAAGATAAAAAGTGTGATGAGGAGAGAGAGAGAGAGAGAGAGAGAGAGAGAGAGATTGGATTATATTATTTTATTGGGTAGTATATATTATTTTAATGAGTTAAATAGAAAAATAAAAGTTGAGATGTTAGGTGTGTTGTAAAATGATATAGTATAATTTATAAAGAGCTTTTTGAGATGGTAGAATAAAATAGTATGAAAATTGCGGATGTGAATGCTCTTACATACTATAAAGGGGGAAAAAAGATGTGTTTACAAGACTGAAAGATGTATGGAAGATTCAGAGATTTTTATTAACAGAGCTGAAATCTGTACATATTGTGACATAGAGCTGAAATAAGTATATTGCACATGTTTCAATAAATGAATAGAAGAATTAATCACTAATACACTGGATTTTCGCTATAGCATAGAAAACTATATACGGACAACAACATATAGATTGCAATGCTAAAAATTCTGACTACTCTTAACAAAGAATAGATCTATTGGAATATGTCCCTTATCTTTTGGAGAAGCCCTCTGCTTTTTTCGTTTTCTTTGGCTTGCGATGTTATCCTTTGGGGAAAGCCTGATGAGGTTTCAAACTTGTCAAATCAAATATTTGTTATATGTAGACTGAAGATGAAAAAAGCAATCCTGTAAATTTATCATAGAGATGTAATTAACAATGGTGACTCATTAGCTCTAACTTCTAAGAACAAATTATTTGCTAACAATATCAAGTTGAAAAACTGAGAGTTGACACCCAGAAAAACCAAAAAGATGTTGCATCTTGCATGAAGATCTTATCAGCACTGGAAGGCACAAATCCATGTCCCAAGCAAGCAAGCGCGCGCGCGCGCGGGGGGGGGGGGGGGGGGGTTGTTGACTGTTAAAAAAATCATCTTAATGTCCAACTATAAATTGGGAGAGAGAGTAATGACATTTATGAGAAAAAATTAGTTTGTACATTTGCAAATCAAATGCCATAACTCTAGCCGTAATCTTCAATCAATCCCACACCTTATTCAACTCCCCGTTTTGCTGATCTCCATAATTTGCACATATGGACATAAGGCAAGTTATGCCATAACTCTAGCCGTAATCTTCAATCCCACACCTTATTCAACTCCCTCTTTTGCTGATCTCCATAATTTGCACGTATGGACATAAGGCAAGTTACAGTGTT
Source organism: Castanea sativa (assembly GCF_040712315.1). Taxonomy (NCBI): domain Eukaryota; kingdom Viridiplantae; phylum Streptophyta; class Magnoliopsida; order Fagales; family Fagaceae; genus Castanea; species Castanea sativa. The sequence continues at coordinate 26,119,060 of NC_134019.1, read as the reverse complement.
ACACAGATGGTAGAGGTTTTCAATTATCAGGAAGGATACTAGTCTATCATGCCATATAGCATGCATATTTAATAAATTGGGAAATTATCTAGAGGAAACTAATTAGGCAATCATTTTTTTGGTAAATATTAGTATCATTAATTTTAGTCATCTAACTAAGTTGAATATCTTATCACAAAGCATTTAACCTGTCCACATGCCACTCAAACCCAACCTGCTTATCAATAACTTTCAAGTAGACTAACAAGCAAGGACCATACAACCAGCATAACAACTAAAATTCAAAATACCTGTGCCTCAGCATTCTTGTGTCACAGCGAGATTCCTCTTTCTGAAGTCTCTCAGCAAGATGAAAATCAAAGTGCTCTTGCCTTTCCTCAACAAAACAAGGTGGTAATTCAATCCCACATAGTGAACACTTGTAATCATTTACCCACAGAAGTAGCTCTCCATGATTGGATGAAGAGACTGTATCATCATCCGGCAAGTTAGCCCTCTTGTTCTCTTCATCTAGGCTACGAAATGCAAATGGCACAGAAGAAGAATCTGTTTTCAACTCAGACACTGCATTTTGATAAGATTTTCGTTCTGGGGTATTCACCTAGACAAATAGCAAAATCCAGAAATGGAGAACAAGAAAAAACTAGAGTAAAGAGACAAAATTCAATCAAAATTCACGTTATCAATCAAAATTCAAATTATAGCCAGGGTTCCAGCAATAATCTTTTCCTCGGAAAGAGATTTGGGCTATTTTGAAAGCTGGTTTCTTCACCATAGACAACTATACATCAGGAGATTTTAACCATATGTAATATTATTAGAAAAATTAGCTCCTTTTGAACCATTGGCTATGTTAACAGGTCCGAGAATCAGCAAGCATTTGTTATTGCATTGGTGCCTTTTGTTCTCATCATTTGGTAAGGTTCTTCCAGAATTGGTAACTCAGATTCTTTCCATTCCACCTGGTATGGTAGATTCTATAACAAAGGAATGGCTCCAATATGTTTGTTGCAGTGCTTAAGGATGGAGCAGACTCAGAATATTTTAAGGGAAAGAGCTTTCTGGAGTTGAGCTAAAGGGTCTGCTTCGCACAATCTCTCCTTTGACTTGGTTTTCTTCTATAACACTCTAGCTTTTAGAATTAGTTGACACCTTTTATTTTTTGCTTGGGAATTCAACACAAGCAACCTGCAATGTTAGGACTTAAAAAACTGCTGCCCACCATCCCATTATTTAAGGTTGACACTTTAAATTCTTAGTTGTTGTTGGTTGGAAATGATGGGAACTGAACCTGCACATGGTGGATTGACCCTTGGGTTCTTTAAATTCTATAGATGGTGTTGTTACTGAGATTCACCCCTAGGAAATTAAAAAAATTACATTCTGGTCCGAGTCAAGATTATGAATTAGTCTTTTAAATTCTCACATACCTTGTTTCCATTTTCATCGTTCAAAGGCTCATGAAATTTCTGCATTTCTCCATCATTGTTGCCAATAGCACAATTACTATCTTCCAGATCTGGAAAGTGGCTGCTGTCCAATAAATCCCTACCATCATAACCACAGGCCTCATGGCTACCCATAGAAAAACCAGTTTCTGTATCATTCATGAAGTGGTGATCATTAACAATTGAGCCCATGGAACTACTATCAACCATACTTTCCCTAGACGCATCTCCAGATATCAAAAAATTGGTGAGAGTTTTTTGTGTAGGATCGGCAGGAGCAGCAGCCTTGTCTGCATAGAACTGGGACAATCGCAAGCCTGAAATAAGCATATATAACTGCAATGTCATACACAAAGGTACACAAGGTGCAAGATTAAATTTTAACATGGTCCCTTCTCCATGGAAAATTTAATAAATATTGAGCTATTTTCATAAAGAAGAAAATTAAGCACAAATTGAGTGGTACCTATCAGTCTCAAAGAGACAGGAAGTTCAGCCTTTAGCAGCTTTGATGCATATTTCAAAATATCAACACTTGAGCAAATATACTTCTGCAAAGTCACAGCTCTGGTCCTAACCTGTTTGTCACATAGTCCGTAAAATTGTAAGCACAAAAAATACACATCAGTGATGACAAACGTTCCATTTATTTCATTGTAAAATATTTTCAGTGTTTTATAGTGTTTGTTTCATTGTAAAATATGGTCAAACTTGTAAAACATTTTCTGGTTTGTAAAATGTTTTATGGCCAAAAAATCGGTAAAACATTTTACAAAATGGAAAAGAGCCCCCACCCCTTCTCTTCCACTCTCTCTTGCAGACCCCCCCTCCTCTGCCACTCTCTCTCAAATACCCACCGCTCCTTTCTCTCTTTCTTGTTCACGAAGGTGGTCAGCGAAGAGGTGGGCTCACAATTGCAGTGGAGAAGCTTTGATTTGCACTACTCCCATCTTGCTGCCACTCTGATCTCAATCTGCTCCAATCTCGCCACCGCATGGGTTTTCAGATCTAGAATTGAAACTGGTTTTTTCCCCCTGATTTGGGTTTTCGGAATGATTTGTGGATCGTGGTGGTGGCTGGGTTTGTGGGTTGCAGTGAAGGGCTGGCTGTTTTTTTTTTTTCCCTCTGATCTGTGGATTTGGGTGGTTAGAGTGAAGGTGGGTGGGTTTATGCCGAACTGGTGGTGGTTGCCTGGATTTGAGTGGTGGGTGGAGTGGTGGTGGGTTTGTTTGTGCCGAACTGGGGGGTGGTTGTTTGGATTTGATGGGTTGTGAGATTTATGAGAGATTTTTCATTTTAATATGAAACAAACACTTGAAAATGATTTCTTGAGAATTTTTAGGTACACAACCAAACATTGTAAAATGAAGACCTTTTCAATAAAATGCTTTCAATGTAAAATATTTCAAATGGAGTGTAAAAGACAAGGTGGGAATAAAATGCATTACCACCCCCCCCCCCTTCTTTTTTCTCAAAATTAAGAATAACTACTATTAAAATACAACACGATTTAACAAAAAAAAAAATTAAACAAGGGTGTCTAGAGACCCAACTCCCGAGTGTGTGTAACCCCCTCATCCCACACACATTAATCTCTAAGGAATCTCATGGGGTGATCCCAAGATGCTGACTGGAGGTTTTGAACCCAAACCTCATGGAATTTATGAGACCTTTGGGGTTACATACACCAGATATGGGTTGTGCATGAATAAATCTCTTATGAGTTGGTATTGACTCTATTTATACAGAGAACCATAATGGAGCAACAAAAAGCACCTCAAAAGTAGTTGTTTTCAATTTTAGAGTCAATGTTCGCCCAGAAAGACCTTCTTTCCGCATGTCCACAGATAGCATCTCTGCAAGATCAGCTGCAAACATAACCGTAACAAGGCTTACTTAATAAAAAAATATAATTCATTTTCTAATTATCCTTTTGACCAAGAATTTCATACATATTAGCCATAAAATCCACAGAATTGATATACGTACACATAAAATTGTAAGAATTTTAGAAGCTTTAAAAACAACTTCAAATGCCAGTCAGCATTTTATTCACTAGGCTTTGACTAAAGGTTTAAGCAAAACCTAAGTGGTTGGAACAATAAATGAATCTTGGGTGAATTGAACTCAGCCACGTCTTATTATTTGAAGTCTTGAGGATTGGTCTAAATATTTAAGATGTGTTTATCTGGCTCATAAAATTGGCTGGGCAGGGTTCTAGAGTGAGACATTTCACCCCAAATTAAGCCCAGTTGGGTACTTAGTGCTATTACAAAGCAATATAAAACACATTTGTTAAGCAAAAGGGGAAAAAAGGGACCACTTACCTAATTTCTGATAAAATGATGCCTCATCCTCTGTGGATGAAAATGTTCTCTCATTACTGATACTTTTCCGTGACCTGACTTGAGAGGTCTCAGTTTGCCCAAGCCCCAGTCCCACAGAGAGGAAAAAATCTGCAAGGAATATACAATATAATCATTGTGGTGATATACTAATAAACTATAATAATCTTTCAAGAAGAAAAAGAAAAAAACCAATGGTGTGTAACAGTGTAAGTCAAAATGTAATAAGAGAACTAGATAAGGCAAGAACATGTACAGGATTAAGAAAATAAGAACATCATAAACTGAATAACTACTGCTCTGACCGACCACTGTTGACTGATCCCCTTTCCCTAACAACAACAACCCCCCCCCCCCCACCCAGGGGTTTTTCCCAAAGGGTAAAAGGAATAGAAGAAGAAAATACAAGAATATAAACACCAGCAAAGGGGAGAAAAAAGGACATGCAGATCTTGAACTGAAACAAGGAGCTGCAATCATATAAAATGCAAGAAATGATAAAATGTAAAGAGTATAATTTCTGAGTTTATATGACAATATGATAGGCGCACATAAAAGCTATGTGTTTCAGTTGACAATAAAACCATGGTAGAAAGAACTGACCACAGCTCTAACCTGCTGTAGAACGAGAAAACAGTGCACAGAGGAGACCACCTTTTTGAAGCATATCCTCACATGTATTTATTCCAAAAACATCCCTTAAAATATGTTCAGTGACCTTACCGATGCCCCCAATCTGTATAGAAAGTTGTGTGTATGATAAGAAATGTAATCAAATTGAGGACTTCATCAAAAACATTTACAAAAGAGAGTGAGTTCTCATTCTGCAAGCTATCTTTATTTATTAAAAAACCATGTTAAGTTGACTGCAGCAGATCATAATTAACAAATAATTAAATATACCTTCCGTATCGGAAGTGAGGATATAAATGTCATGACAGCCATCCGATCATTTGGTAAGACAAATTGTCCATTTGGCTTGTTTATATCTGAGCAAACCTGAGAAAACAGGAATATGAAGAGTTTCAAACTTTACAAACATAAAGGACCTTAATCACTTTGGTTTGATTGTATTAATGCCATGGAAAGTTAAAGTACAGCTAGAAGATAACACAAATCTAGAAATTTGGCTGCACCCTGTTTTACCAATGATGATTGATTAAAACCTTATCTTAAATAAATCAGTTTCTTTTTTCTCCACTCTTGGCGGATCACATCACTCTGTTTTCCCAAAAAAGGCTGTCCAGAGTACTTCTAGACCACTTCCCAATTCTATTGGAGGAGGGGAGTCATCGGAGAGGTAGAACTCCTTTTCGTTTGAAAATATGTGGTTGAGGGTAGAGAAGTTTGTTGATAAAGTGAAGGCTTGGTGGGCATCTTATTTGTTCCAAGGAACTCCTAATTTTATACTAGCTAAGAAGTTGGCAACTTTGACGTTGGATCTAAAAAAGTGGAACGAATCGGAGTTTGGCAATGTCACTTTCAAGAAATAGCAGCTCTGGAACAAATTGAATGATTTGGATGTTAGAGAGGAGACTCATCCTTTAACAGTTGAGTAAAAGTTAGAACAAGTTAATCTCTGAACCGATATTGAAAAGCTCACTCTTTTAGAAGAGATTAGTTGGAGGCATAAGTCTAGGGTGCTGTACTTGCGGGAGGGGGACACCAACACCAGATTTTTCCACAGAATGGCTAATTCCAATAAAAGAAATAACAATATTGAGAGCCTTATGGTTGATGGCAACTTGTCTTCCGATCAAGGAATGATTGCTAATTGTATTACCCAATTCTTCATGAATTTATACTCTGAGTAGCAAGTTGATCTGCCATTTCCAGAAGTCTTGGTATTTCCAATGATATCAAGCGATAATGCAGACTGGCTAGATAGACCCTTTGAGGAGGCAGAAATTTTTGATGTCATACAAAATTTTAATGGTGATAAATCACTTGGACCAGATGGGTTTCCAATGGCTTTCTTCCAAGCTTGCTGGGGGATTCTCAAACTTGATCATATGGCTGTGTTTCATCATTTTTTTGCTGAAGGTCAATTTGAGAAAAGTTTGAATACAACATTCATTACTTTCATCCCTAAAAAAAAATGCAACAATTGAAGTCAAGGATTTTCACCCCATTAGTCTTCTTGGGAGGGGGGGGTGGGGAGGGGAGTATAAAATCATTGCTAAGGTCTTAGTCACTAGACTTCACACGGTCATGGAAGATATAATTTTAGCTTCACAGAATGTTTTTGTGAGGAACAGACAGATTCTTGACCTTGTACTTATTGCTAATGAATGCCTTGATAGTAGAATGAAAACTGGTTTGCTAGGGCTACTTTGCAATCCAGATGTTGAGAAGGCTTTTGATCATGTAAACTGGGGATTTCTTATGCAGTTACTAGAACAAAGTGGGTTCTTTGCTAAATGGAGGCGGTGGATTTTCTTTTGTATATCTACAATTCGCTTCTCTATTCTGCTTAATGGCTCTCCTTCTGGGTGGGTTGAGAGTTCCAGGGGTTGAGTCAAAGTTGTCCATGATGGTCACATGTCAGGCTTTGATGTGGGTAATTTTAAAGGGAAAATCCTTGGCGGTGTTTCATCTTCCCTTTGCAGATGACAATCTAATTTTTTATGAAGCTGATTTGTATTAGATTTTTTCCTCCACCCACATGATCCTTATTTGGTTTGAGGTAGTGTCTGGTCTAAAGATAAATTTGGGCAAGTTAGAGTTGGTTCCTGTTGGTGTGGTTGATAATTTTGATTTATTGTTGAATGTCCTTATCTGTAAACAAGGTACTCTTCCAATGAAATATTTAGGTCTTCCTTTGGGAGCTAAATTCAAGGATAAGACAAAATGGAACCCAATTCTGAAGAAGATAGAATGGAGATTAGTAGGATGGAAATGTTTGTATTTATCCAAGGGAGGTAGAGTCACTTTAATTAAAAGCACTCTATCTAATTTACCCACTTATTTTCTATCTAAATTTCCTATACTTGCTGCTGTGACTAACCGAATTGAGAAACTTCAACGGGATTTCTTATGGGGTGGTGTTGGTGACAAACCAAAATTTCATTTGGTTAAATGGGCTACTGTTTGTACTCCCATTTCTTCGGGTGGCTTGGGAATAAGGAAGGTAAGACTTTTTAATGAAACTTTGCTTGGGAAGTGGCCATGAAGATTTGGGATGAAGAAGGCTGCCCTTTGGAGGCAAGTGATAAAGGTGAAATATGGTTGTGGATAGGGTGGCTAGTGTACTAGGTCTGCTATTGGTCCATATGGTGTTGGCATGTGGAAATATATTAGTCGGGGATGGCCTTCTTTTTCTCGCCTGATTCTATATGATATTGGGGATGGATCTAGAATGAAGTTTTGGCAAGACCATTGGTGTGGTGAGACATCTCTTGCAGTCAGCTATCTTGAATTATTTAGATTTTGCCGAGATAAGGAGGCTAGTGTGGCTGAGCTTATGAAGTTTGCTAATGGAGTCCTCTTTTGGGATTTAAGTTTCTTCAGGGGTGTGCATGCTCGGAAATTAGAGGCACTGTCGGGTTTCATGGATTACATATATGATGCTTCAATAAAGGGTTTGGTGAAGATAAGATATGTTGAAAACCTAATAAAGAGAAGGGTTTCATGGTTAAGGATTATTATAGTCTTTTAGTGGGCTCCAATGACTATTGTTTTCCTTGGAAAAGTATTTGAAAACAGAAGATTCCTTCTCGAATAGCTTTCTTTGCTTGGACTACTACTTTAGTGAAATGCTTAACAATTGACAATTTACGAAAAAGGGAAGGTTTGGATATTGGATTGGTGCTACATGTGCAAGTGTAATGGTGAATTGGTTGATCATCTATTTCTTCATTGTTTGGTTGCTATGGATATGTGGTCTATGGTGTTTGGTTTGTTTGTAGTAAGCTGGATTATGCCACAATCTATAGTGGGGCTTCTAGCATGTTGGCAAGTCAGATTTGGTCGTCATCAAAATGGGTATATACGGTTGATCGTTCCCTATTGCTTATTGTGGTGTCTTTAGAATGAGAGAAATAGTAGGTGCTTTAGAGTTAACAAGAGATACATACCAAACCTGAATTTATTTTTCTTTAGAACTTTAATGAATTAGTTGGCAGCTTTGCAAAATCAATCAATTTTTTTTCTTTCCTTGATTTCCTAAATTCTCGTAATTTTTGTTTTTAAATTGTTTTACCCCTTGTACATTCCCTGTGTACTAGGGTGTTTCTTTTATGATATCAATAAACTTATTACTTATCCAAAAAAAAAAATCTAATTTTGGGTTGTTCCTAAATATTTTGTATATTCTCTTTTTTTTCTTTTTCTTTTTTTATCTTGCCTTTCCCATATTAGCTACTTTTTTTTTATAGGTAAAAAAGTAATATTATTAATAGAAAAGAATAAAAGATACATAGAGTTCACAGTAATAAACAAAGAACAACATAGCAACAAAAAGAAATAAAGGAATCAAAATCCTATTCTAAGAGAGAAGAAAATCAATAATAGTAGAACAATCCGAAAGACCACTACACCAAGACCAATGGAAGAGAGTCCGCTAACACAAATCTAACAATTGGGCCATTGATTTCTCGATATCCTAAAAAAAAACGCCAATTACGTTCAGTCCAAATAATCCACATCAAACAGCTTGGTACCAAATTCCAAATATCGGAATTATATTTCCGAAGCCAATGGTAACAACAACAAAGTAAGTCTACAACCGAACCTCCGAACCTGACATGACCCAATTAACCCCAATAGCTGAATCATATTCATCCACATAGAATGAGCTAACGAACAAAAAATAAGATGATACACAGATTCCTCATTACAACAACACATACAACAACAATTTGCCAAGAGGCGACCACAAAGCATAAGATTATTTAAAGTGAGAATCTGGTCATGGGCTGCTGTCCACATAAACAAATGCCACCCTTTTAGAAACCTTTACTTTCCAAATGCCCTTCCAAGGGAAATTATGAGTAACATTTTGAATCTTATGATAAAAAGACCGAGTGTCAAACTTCTCACTTCCATTGAGGCTCCAACAAAGACTGTCACCTCCACCACCCTTAGGAACTCGATATTGATCAAGTGAAGAAAGGAGTAAGAAGCTACTAACTCCCAGTCGTTGAATTCCCTATAAAATCTTAAGTTCCACACTGTCATTTCCACGCACTTGAGGACTTAAAACATCAGAAATAGAAGCTTCCTTATTGGCTGAACACAAAAATAACTACGGATAGAGAGTTTTTAAAGAGTTATCCTCAATCCACTTATCATGCCAAAAAAGAATACGAGAACCATCTCTCACCACAAAAGTAAAATGCTTAGAAAAGCTCTCCCACCGTTCACTAATACTTCGCCATAACCCACACCAATGAGCCCTCCTACAAACTCTAGTGCTCCACCCCCCTTTCCCCTCCCCATATTTCATGGCAATAACCCTCCACCAAAGATGAGTAGGTTCATGGCCATATCTCCAAAGCCACTTCTCTAACAAAGCCTGATTAAAAGGCACCAATTTCTGAATTCCCAAACCACCCTACTCAAGCGAGAAACATACCTTCTCCCATGCTTCTAATGTGGCGTTTAGTACAGGAGAATCCACATTACTCCTGGCATTCAGATTCCTAGGAATGTAAATGTAGATATTCCTATGTTTGGTTTCATTAGGAATCTCTTAAGATTCCTAGGAATGTGAGATGATAATGTTTGGTGTATTCCCAAGAATCTTAAATGAATTATTTATTTTTATCATTCTATCCCTAAATTTGAATGTGAACTACCAAGTCCTTTAATAAAAAATCTTCATCTAAATAAATAATGAAAAAATATATAAACTATTAATTAGTCCTTTAAAAAAAATATCTTCCTCTGGATAGAACTTTGTTAAAAAATATATTAACAGAGATGTCTATCCTCTTTATATTTTTTTAGCGGGAAAAGATAAAGACAAGAGAAAAGACATTGATAATTTGTTTTATATTTTATCTTAATTGCTTAAATGATAAGGAAAAAGGGATAAAATTGTCAATTTATAAAAAATACAATTTCCTTTAAGGCTGCGTTTGGTTGGACGGTAAATCAATTCCAGAAAATATTTTCCGCATTTGCGTGTGTTTGGTTCAACGAAAAATTTAGCCAAACTGAAAATCATTTCCACGTTGACCAAAAAATAACCCTCCCCAGCTGTAAATCAATTTCCGTTTCTATTTTACCTTCAAATACAATTTTCCAGACTGAAAATAGAAAAGGAGAGAGAGAGAGAGAGCAACGACAGTCACACCAGGGAGATCGCGTCGACGAGCTGGCGCCCACGAGATCGCACCGGCGAGCTCGCGCAAACGAGATCGAGGCGCGAGATCGCGCCGTCGACTGCGCGCCGGCGAGCTCGCACAAACGAGATCAAGGCGCGAGATCGCTCCGTCGACTGAGCACCGGCGAGATCGAGGCGCCATAGAACTCGCGCCGTGAAATCGCACCGACCGCCATGAGATCGCGCCGTGAGATCGGACCGGATTTGCGATGTGAGATCGCGCTGTGAGATCTCTTCCTCCTCCCTTTCTCAGTCTTGACCGAATGATTTATGTGGGAATGGTGTTTTTTATTTTTGTTTGTTTAACAGTTGATGTATTGCTTTGTTTGGAAGCTGGGAAAATGACTGAGAAAATGTGAAAAATTAGTAAAAAATTTGCATTTTCAGATAATTACCAAACACTTGAAATTATTTTATAATATAATTTTTAAAATGCAACCAAACACTCGAAAATATTTTTCTTTCCTGAAAATATTTTCACTAGAAATTATTTTACACCCGGAAATTAATTTACACCGAAACAAACGCAGCCTAGCTTAGGATAAAATTGTCAATTTATAAAAAATACAACACTCCAGCATTTTTTTTAAAAAAGCCAAAGTGAAGCCGTCAAGACTAGGAGCTTTGTCACCCTCCATCTCTTGGAGGACCTATATCACGTCCTCCTTAGAAAAATCCCTTTCAAAAGTTTGCTCATCTTCTCCAATGTTGGCAAACTCCAAACCATCCATAGTAGGGTGCCATGTATCAAACTCCGTGTACAAACCTTGATAAAATTGAACCACTTGAGAACGCACATCCACCTCATCCTCATAAAGGACACCATCCACTTCTATACCTCTAATGTGATTAGTTCTTCTATGGGAGTTCGCTATCGAGTGAAAGAAACGAATATTATTGTCACCCTCCTTCACAAACAAAACCCGAGACTTTAATCTCCAAGAAATCTCCTCTAAAGAAGCTAAATGAGCAATATCACCTTTAATTTGAGTACAACGAATTTGTTCCTCATGTGAAAGACCCAACAAATCTTCTCTAGCATCTAGACCCAAAAGCTCAAACAAAAGACTTTTCTTCCTAAATGCCAAATCACCAAACTCCTCTTTATTTCACTTCTTCAAATCATCCTTGAGAGCTTTTAATTTTCAAGCGAGAATAAAGCTAGGAGAACCCAAAAAACAATACCCCTTCCACCATTGCCAAACTCTCTCCACAAAACCCTCATCTTTCAACCACATATTCTAAAACTTAAAGGCACTATGACCTTTACTGACTCCACCAGCTTCCACCAGGAGTGAACAATGGTCCGAAACTACCCGAGGAAGTACCCTTTGAGACACATTCTTGAAATGATCCACCCAACCCACTGATGCCAATGTCCTATCAATTCTTGACATACAATTTGTCCCTGAATCTCTAAACCAAGTGAAAGAAGCCCCTTCAAGGGGTAAATCAACAAGATAGTTAGCCTCAATGAAATCCGAGAATGCAAACATAGCCAAGCTAAAAGACTCGCAGCCAAATCTCTCACTCGGATGTCAAATAATATTAAAATCCCCAATTAAACACCATGTTGTATTCCACCTAGAGTGCACCCTCACAAGCTCCTCCCACAAAGCACCCCTCGTTGGTTATCATCATTAGGACCATAAACTCCTGTACATGCCCATACAAAATCATCCACAACCCCCTTTAGTAAAAAATTAACAAAAAACTGACCTATAGAAACATCAATTTTTTCAGATACCCTTTTGTCCCATACTAGTAGAAACCCCCCTACAGTGTCAACTGCATCCAAAACAACCTGATCAAGGAACTGACTACCCCAAAGACTCTAAACTACAGAAGAGTTTAAAGAAGCCAATTTGGTTTCTTGGAAGCAAACAATATCACACTTCCACTCCTTAAGAAGATTCATACATACCTCTCACTTTTGAGGATTATTTAATCCCCTAACATTCCAAGATAAAAGTCGTAAACTCATTTAAAACTGATCGCCCCTAAACCAGCTGAAGATCCTCAGTTCCTCCCTTTAGAAGAGACCCCATCATAGTTAAATGTAGAAATTAGACCTCTAAGTTCTTTGAGCCCTTTCTGCCTTGAGTTTACTGGTCCCTTAGAAGACCCAGAATTAACCACATCAACAAAGTCTTGTTCCAGAAGAGGAAACAAAGCCAAACATTGAGCTTCATGTTTTACAATAGGAAAACCCACAATTTTGCAAAAACTTTTCATCAAGCTCACCACCCATTTGGAATTTATCACCACTGACCCCAAAATCTCACCCTCTTTGACTTCCAGGGTCACCACCAACTCACTCTGCTTGTTAGGATCCCACCTTGATAATGGTGGACAATCCAGAGAACAACTCTCTACCTCCCCATGAAAAAAACCACTAGAATTGACGCCACTATGTTTCCACTGTAGATGCAGAGGCTCCAAACCATCCTATAGCAACTCAGCCCCATCCAAGGACCTCAACGACACAAAATCAGTTTGGGGATTGCACCATTGATCTCCGCCTTCACTTGATACTTCCGTGAAAGCATCCCTCTCTCCAGGAAAAAAAAAAAACCCATTTCATTACCCATATCCGAAAGAGGAAAAAACCAATTCTGATCAACCCATTGACTCAGACGAAGAGAATCAGCAACCTTAGACTCAATCGGCATCTCCTTCGCTACTGCTGGACTCAAGCCCACAGTCATCAGAGCCGATATATCGGCCCCCTAAATAGGTAACCTCCGACACTTTCGCCATTCTTTCGGGGAGACCTCCCTCCATCCTGATAGATTGTGAATCAGTGAAGGCAGAGGAGCTTTCACCTCACTCCGGCGCTACCTTGCTCACCAGTGCCTCGAATTCACCACTTGCTAGCATCCACTATCTCTCGAACACTCGCCTAACACCTTCGTATACATAGAAAGTGTATTCTCAACACTTAGAAGTATCAGCCTATGAAGCACAAGTGCGTTTTTGGATTTGGGTGCGGGTACGAGACTCGGCAATTTTTGAAAATGTAGGGTACGGGTGCAGCGGGGTGTGGCAATCAAAAAATTATTAAAAATATTTTTATATAGTGAATTTAATGTTTTTTATATAAAAAAAAAAATTCAAATAAAGGGTAGAGTTTATTATTAAAAAACAATTATTTATGATTTTTTTAATAAAATCAATATTTTTGGTAATTGTAAACAAAAAACCACCTTTCAAGAAGGTTCCTTTACTCCTTTTCCAATTCCCAAGCCCACCCACATGAAACAATTGACTTTCCCACCTACTTAATTTATATTCTTTTGTTATATACCTTTATTCTTCTTCCAACCATTTTTTTGTGTCTTCTCTCATCTTCTTCTTCCTTCTCTTTTTTTTTTTTTTTTCCTCTCACAAGACCACATGAAGCAAAAGAATTGCAGCCAGCTGCCCATTTCAGCCTGTTTTGGCGGCCGTATCTACCGGAATCGTCCGAATTGGTCTGTTTCGGCCGGAATCGAATCGATTCTGCCGTTTCAACTCCCATTTTCGCTGGAATCAGGCCGACTCAGCCCAAATAAAAAAAAAAAGGGGCGAATCGGTGCGTCGGACGCCAAACACCACGTCGGGACAAGTCCAGTGCGGGTGCGGCAAACCTGGAGCCACACCCGTGCTTTCTTCGTATCAGGTTGGGCAAGTCTAAGTGGACCTTGCCTTTTGGGCTAGCTGAAGCCACAGGTTGGGCTTTTGCATGCCCACCTGTTGGTTTAAAGAATTCCGGCCCACCACTTAAAACATTAGGCCAACTAAGAGCCTTATTTTCCAAACAAGACACCACACATCTCCCACCCTCATGCTTGCAGATTCTCAAAGCCAATTTTGCAAGGGTCAACTTAAAATTAAATACCCATGTAGGTCTGCCATTTATAACTGAAACATTTACTGTAGTATCTCCATGAATCACGTTACTTCCAAAAATGGCTCCCATATTTTCAAAAATCCTTGACTTTTGCTGGTTACCATAAACAAGTAAATTTTTCCCACTCCGGCAACCACTAGCTACTTGACCATCACCACCAAAATTCTTGGAAAGTGCCCCGGCCATAGTTGCAAGTTTTGCACCAGATAAAAAATTTCTTAGTTCTTTATGGATCAAAGACCAACCAGCACAACTGAGACTTGTTAGTATCATAACGCAACCTCTTCGAGCCCCACCATAAAATACCGATATAGCAACGAAGAGACCAATCTTATTTGATCTACCACAAAACTCTATCAACTTCCCATCCTCCCTGAGTCTCTTACAATGGACATCATGTCTTGGCACCCAATCACGTATATTAGCAAAACTATTAAGAATCCATTCCATGCCTCTACGTCCAATCCAAATAGAGCTCTTAACATTCCAGCATGTCTCATGCATGGCATATGAATCAGACCACCCCCCATCAAAAGAAAAAGAAAATAATTTTGCATCAATGTGAAAAGACCTATTACTGCCCCCTTGACCTGAAGATCAAGATGTAGGAGAGATCTTTTGTCAGTTTTGTGAGGTTTCTACAGTGGGTATATTTGGTGTGGTGTGTGGGATGGGTGCATGGTTAGGCAATTTAGGCAAAGAAAGGTTAGACTCCTGAGGTGGTGGGGATGAGGTAGACAAAATTGAAGGAGGAGGATAAAAGTGAGGGTATGGGAAAAAACCAAACTGTGGTGGAAAACAAAAAGGAAGAGAAGGAGAAGGATTCATAAGCAGACTTATTTCTAGTAGATATAACTTTTTCAAGCAAGATATCAACACATCTATTCCTTGCAACTTGTCTTCCCATGAACTAAAATGACATGGATGACATGGCTTCTTACAAAAAATGTGAAGTTCTCTAAACAATACAGAATGGATACGCCCATTATGTTTATTAGTTACATGCCTCAAATTAAATTACGGTGTTGAGAAGATGCAGAATAGATATGAAAACAAAATCAAGAGAATAGAGTGTAGAACCTTAGCAAGCAAGCGGTTTGATCCCACTCCAGCACTACATGTAAGACCAGTCTCCTCAAAAACAGTGGTTCTAAGCTCTTTCGCAACCTTCACAAAGACAGTACCACCAAAAGCAGTTTAACATTAGAAGCCACTTGATGCAATGAACCCATGTAAAAATACCAAATGTAGCATGTGTAGGCATAAATTTATTATATGTGGTAACTTACTTCTCCACTGGTCATGCTCCTTTCTTTGCAGACATCAGTTATATCAAGGTATGCTTCATCCAAACTAGCAGCCATAAAATTAGGATCATACTTCTGGAAAACTAAGAACAAGATTACAAGCAAAGCAATGATCAGAGATTAACAAAAAAGCTCTGACAAAGAATCTGTCTCAAGATTCGGACATCTAACCTTTTCTAGTTAAATCACTGTAATAAGAATATTTCTTAAAATCTACAGGAACAAAAATTAACTCAGGACATAGTTTACGTGCAATGAAACCGGGCATTGCAGCACGAACTCCAAATCTCCGTGCCTGCAGAGTGAACAGATCAGGTTTCAAATAGAAATTAAGGAACCAAGTAAAATTAAAGGTAATCAAAAATTTTAGAAGGGAGTTTTTGAAATGGAATTGGCAAATCAGTCCCATGATTGGAAATGTCCAAAATAACATACACAAATCAAAAATTGAAAGATTACATTATGCATTCCCAACCTCATAATTAGCCGTAGAAATCATAGACATGCCACCAACAGCCATTGGCTTGCCCTTCAAGGATGGGTTACTTAATGTTTCAACAGCTGCATAAAAAGCATCCATATCTACGTGCAGCCAAATCCTTGACATGTCATGTTTAGTTTCTAGTTCTAATATTCTTCTATCTGCCACCTGTGAATAGGATAAATCATAAACCAAAATACTGCACACTTCTTCAATAGGAGTATCTCACAGTAGCTAACATATAAAATAAAATTAACAATATTAAAATAAATAAATAAATAAATAAAGTAAGCACTTGGAATGATTTTTGCACTCTACACTGTATCAGAGAACATGAAGGAAGAGTTCCAGTTTGTAACTTTGCACCCATAAAGTCAGCACTCATAACAATTATAATTCTTGTACAATAACATTTCAGCAAAATAAAATAAAATTTTTCCCAATTTTCAATAGATTTCATACATTATTAATACGCATGAAAAAAGTGAGCTCATATCTAAGTAGTCAGTATATCTAAAATAGATTCTCCTCATTTCTTTTTACAAGCATTCTCCACTTCACATGCTACATACCTTCTGATACTGAGATATATCAGCTGGTGTGAGCTTTGCGCAATGAGCACACATGTTGTCAATTTTCTGCCTCATAAAGGCCTCCTTCCGTTCCTCGTTCTCAAAATACTTAGAGCCTTTGCTCATGTCATACACTATTCTTTGCACTTTCTCCTTGTTCACTCCATCCATACCTAGAATCCCACAAATAACACAATATGTTAGATTAAGTGTGCATTTCTGATTACCTAAAAGCTTTTTGCTTTTTGCCTTTTGTCTTCGCTTTATTTCAAATAATCTAACTTTGAGCTTTTTGTCTCAAATTATACAAATAAGCTACCGGAAATAAACAATTCCCATACGTACGCTAAATGATTAAATTTATCATGGTATCGGAGCATAAGATCCTAGGTTTAAATCCTGTCTCCACCTTACTCCTACTAAAAAATATTATAAATAAATAGATAAATCCATGTTAGATTAAATGGTTAAATTCATCAGTTTCTACAACGACCACCTATTTCAACACAAACATACATCTATGTATATATATATATATATAGGCGTATGTATGAAATAATTAAACCCATAAAGAAAGGTTTCAGTTTGTGTGAATACGAGAATCAAAAGTTCAAACTTTTATCTGTGTAGGATAATCAAATAAATGGCCAAACTAGCCTTAAAAATGGTTAACAAATTTAATAGACAGAAATTTGATAATATTTAAGTTCAATTATGTATGGAGAATTGCAATGATGGGTTGGGTGTGAAAGAAAGGGTTACCTGCTTTTGCGTTGGTGTAAACAGTATGAAAAGACTGCCATGGGCGAGGCGTTTCAGTGTGATCTTCAATATCGCCCGAACAACTGCTTTTTTCGCTCTTCTCCTTCTCCTTCTCCTTCTCCATATCTCTCTTCCACTTTCTTCAAACGCTTCTTCAACAATCCACAGAGCGCTAAAAATGGAAACGCTCGACTGTTATGGGCCACATTGTCATTGTACAACATACATTTGAACGTCGATCTGATTTTGAACTCGTTGCAGCAATGGAAATACACTCGGCCCAATTCACAAGTACCAACAAGGTTTACCGGATCTTATTGGATCTGGGAGTGAGCGTACACAATTGTAGATGATTTGGGCCAAATGCAAGATCCAGAAAAGTGCCTTTTAATTGAGGACAAATCTTTTACTTACCAAAAAAAAATTTTGAGGACAAATCTATGTCTATACCCTATCACATATCATATACTACACTATATCATAAAAGTTAGGCGTAGATGTCGTGGTTGCGTCAAGTGACCTCACCAAATTGAAGAAATTTTTTTTTAATTTTTAGATTTTAAAAAGAAAACATCTATATCTTTATCTATATCTATATCTATATTATATACTATATATAATAGCCGAAACAAAGAGAAAGTTGATTCCTACAATTAAGAAGGTGCTGCCATGTAGAAAAAGTGGTTATCTAAAATTCAAACACGTATACAGTTTAATCTTTAAAAAAACACTAGCCTCATCCCACGCGTGAGATGAGGTTTTTTTTTTTTTTGTGAGGGTAGTAGCAAAAAAAAAAAGAATCTATATTTTTTTATTATATATATAATTTTTATTTTAAGAATCTAATTTATAAATGGATATGTAAATTTGAAAATCAATAGGAAAGTGACTCATGTTTTAGGCAATGTTTTAGTGGAAGTTAAGGTTGTATTTTTATCGGATTGTCCTTTAATTTTGTCTCTATTTAAACATAGGAATGCAAGGGTATTTTAGAACAAAAAAAATCCGGATTGTCCTTTAGTTTTTTTTTTTAATATATTTAGATTTGTTTTTGGATAAACGTGGGGTGTGTTTAACTTATTTTTCTATTTTTAAAAAAAAAAACAATAAACGTATATTTACTTTGAAGAAGTGGATTAGTAGAAGAGTGTTTCTATTTTATAGGCAATATTTTAGTGCAAGTTAGACATGTATTTTTACCATACTATCTTTTAGTTTTGTCTCTACTTAAACCTAGAGATGTAGGAGTATTTTGAAAAAAAAAAATCCAGTCCAAAAAGGGACAGCCCCTTAAATAGTAGTATAGATCCTACAATTAAGAAGGTGCTACCATGTAGAAAAAGTGGCTACCTAAAATTTAAACACATATACAATTTAATCTTTAAAAAAGCACTACCCTCATCCTACGCACTACACGCGTGAGATGAGGGTTTTTTTTTTTAGGGGTAGTAGCAAAAAAAAATCTATATTTTTTTATTATATATATAATTTTTATTTTGAGAATCTAATTTATAAGTGGATAAATAAATTTGAAAATCAGTAGGAAAGTGACCCATTTTTTAGGCAATGTTTTCATGGAAGTTAGGATTGTATTTTTATCGAATTGTCTTTTAGTTTTGTCTTTATTTAAATATAGGAATGTAAGAGTATTTTAGAACAAAAAAATTCGGGTTGTCCTTTAGTTTTTTTTATATATATATTTATATTTGTTTTTGGATAAACGGGGGCTGTGTTTAACTTATTTTTCTATTTAAAAAAAAATGTATAGTTACTTTGAAGAAGTGGGTTAGTAAAAGAGTGTTCCTATTTTATAGGCAATATTTTAGTGCAAGTTAGACATGTATTTTTACCATACTATCTTTTAGTTTTGTCTCTACTTAAACTTAGGGATGTAGGAGTATTTTGGAAAAAAAAAAATTCAGTCCAAACAAGGGCAGCTCCTTAAATAGTAGTATAAATCCTACAATTAAGAAGGTGCTGCCATGTAGAAAAAGTGGCTATCTAAAATTTAGACACGTATACAGTTTAAGCTTTAAAAAAGCACTAGCCTCATCCCACGCACTTCGCGCGTGAGATAAGGCTTTTTTTTTTAGGGGTAGTAGCAAAAAAAAAAAAAAGAATCTATATTTTTTTATTATATATATAATTTTTATTTTGATAATCTAATTTATAAGTAGATAAATAAATTTGAAAATAAATAGGAAAGTGACACATTTTTTAGGCAATGTTTTCATGGAAGTTAAGGTTGTATTTTTATTAGATTGTCTATTAGTTTTGTCTCTATTTAAACATAGGAATGTAAGGGTATTTTAGAACAAAAAAAAAACGGATTGTCCTTTAGTTTTTTTTATATATATATTTAGATTTGTTTTTGGATAAACGTGGGGTGTATTTAACTTATTTTTCTATTTAAAAAAAAATAAACGTATAGTTACTTTGAAGAAATGGGTTAGTAGAAGAGTATTCCTATTTTATAGGCAATATTTTAGTGCAAGTTAGACATGTATTTTTACCATACTATCTTTTAGTTTTGTCTCTACTTAAACCTATGGATGTAGGAGTATTTTGGAAAAAAAAAAATCCAGTCCAAATAGGGGTAGCCCCTTAAATAGTAGTATAGATCCTACAATTAAGAAAGTGCTGCCATGTAGAAAAAGTGGCTATCTAAAATTCAGACACATATATAGTTTAATCTTTAAAAAAAAAGCACTAGCCTCATCCCACACGCTTCGCGTGTGAGATAAGGCTTTTTTTTTTTAAGGGGTAGTAGCACAAAAAAAAAATCTATATTTTTTTTATTATATATATAATTTTTATTTTGATAATCTAATTTATAAGTGGATAAATAAATTTGAAAATCAATAGGAAAGTGACCCATTTTTTAGGCAATGTTTTAGTAGAAGTTAGGGTTGTATTTTTATCGGATTGTCCTTTAGTTTTTATCTCTATTTAAACATAGGAATGTAAGGGTATTTTAGAACAAAAAAAATCTGAATTGTCCTTTAGTTTTTTTTTTTATATATATATATATTTAGATTTGTTTTTTAGGTTGTGACCAAAAGATAATTGGAAAAAAAAATTTCTCCTAATTTTAATGGTTTGGTTGCAAGAAAAATGAGCAATGGATTTATGCTTCAATGTAGCATGGGCGTCATATTCTACAAATCATAAACCTAGGTAAATTATGTTCCATCTTCTCTCTGGTGGAAGAATTGAGGCGAAATGTTATACCATATGAAACAAACATGTCTATATAATCAAAGCTAGACGCTGCATCTCACACAAAGGTTAAACCCATTCTTCCAAAGCTAACTGCCATTAAAACTACCTATTTTCTTCCTCAGATAAACATATTTGTCGGTATGTTTTTTCCATCCTTTTGTCAAAGCACAAATTCACAAAGATCTCTGTTAGATAAGATGGTGGGTATTTTGCAAGAAGATTACAAAATCAAAAGGTTAGTAACCGTCATTGTGAGATTGTCTTACCACAATCTTCAGCCTTACTCCTACTGTTAGACTGCTAGATCCATTGCTGGTATTTATGTTTAAAATTAGTTTATTAAATATGATTTAGGTTATGGTTTTTTGGTTAGCTTCATTTATATTTTAGCTTTTGGGTTAGATTTGATTAGTTTATATTAGATTTCCTTTTCACTGTACAAGGGACATCATAAGGCAGCAAGAAAGAAGAGCAAGAAAACAAATTGCAGACAAAGAAGGTACATGCAATAGGTAGAGGCTTCAGTTGAACTTTGAAGTTAACAAAGAAGACAGAGAAGGGTTTTTCTTGATGAGGTATGAAATTTAGTCTCTTTCTCTCTTTATCTCTTTCTTTATTTTTATTTTTATTTTTTGGTTCAAACAAATTTCCCTGCTCTTTGTTCAATTCTAAATTTTGGATATCATAGTTTTTTATTGCACAAATGTTAATGTTTTATTATTTATTGGCATTGCTTAAGGTACCTATTGAAATATCCTCATCTTACGATTCAAATGCTATCAGGTACTAGATCTCTTGGAGATAGCAAAAGATATCACTTTTTTACCCTTTTTCATAACCATCACAATTCCAAAGTCAAAACAAAGCAACGATTTTGCCAAACAAACATCTACTTCTCTTATTGTGTATGCTGTCTTTATATTCAATTGCTACTCTAATCAATTTCTTCTAAAGAAAAACACATAAAATATATCTCCTGTTTTTTTAAGCGGGTCCGGTTAGTATGATTTCAAGAGAAATAGGAATATGCAAATATGTCTATTTTTTTAATGCCAATCTCTTTCTCTCTCCTTGGAAGACTGACAATTAAGGGGTTCTATTTTTTTTAAAAGGGCACTATTTGTGACGAAACCCAAATACCTAAATATTTATTATAAGTTTGGGTATCTTAGTATCTATTTTATTGTTAGTTTCTATCACTCATACTGTTGAATACTTTGTTTTGTTGAATTATTTTGGAACTTTGTGCACTCATCTTAATTTCATTGAATTTTGCATATAAACTCATGTTGCTGTTGCATATAACCTAATGTTTAAGTTTTTTTTCATATTAAATAATTAGTGTGGTGCTCAATTAAGGTAGATCAAGATGTTTTTTTTTCATATTTAGGTGTGTGGGTAGACTCATTACATGACTTTGAGCGTGGAGACAAACTAGCAATGATGAACAATGGAGTGGAGGATTTTTTTTATTTAAATGTATTTGAACAACGGTAATTTGTACCAACTGTTTAGCGCACATTTTTCATAACTAGAGCTTTTTTTTTTTTTTTTTTCTTTCGTGCATGCTTGCTTTTTGTTTCCTTTTAAATGTTGGATGGAATGCCATGTTGTCTTTGGCAAGGTGCTATATGGGATGGATGTTGTCTACAAGAGTGAAGTAGAAGGATATCTTCCTTTCAGTTTTATAGAGTGCAACTGAATGCATCATTTATTTTTTATGCTAATGCTATTTTTTATGAATATTTTATGTTTGTTTTGCTAGGTCTTAATTGCTACTTAGAGCCGAAGAATAGTTGAAAAAGAGGTAGAGACAAATAAAAAAATGAATATTGGTGAAACCGAGAAAAGTGCAAATATTATCAAGATCCTAATGAAGTAGGAGTTGATGGAAAAGGACAATGGTAGGAACTAGGAAGCATCAAGAAATTGAAAACCAAATGTACACAGCTCAAGGAAAGAGCAAGGCAATGCAGATTTCTATTGGTACTAGCTCTTATCTTTTAATGATTGCTATTGAGAAAATTCTATAATGGAACACTTGGTTAGGCCTACCATAGCCACTTTCTTTGCACTTACATAGGCTTGGACATTTGATCTTGGCAGACCAATTTTTAGTTCCAATTAGTGCAAGTGCAAAATAAGGATTGACTTTAAGGGATCTCTTTTTTTTCTCCCCCCTACCTGAAGATATATATTTTGTTTGACTTTGTATTTTTATAATTAATTGTCCTCTTTGCAATTTAAGGTTTAGGAATATTTTTGACATTGGCTGATGATATTTTTTATATTTTTAGCAGATGAAGAGGTCCAAGATTTAGAGATGAAACATGAAGTCATTAAGCAAGGAATAAAATATATGAAAGATTTTAATAAGTAGAACTTCTTTTTTTTTTTTCATTTTAATTAATTAATATTTTTGAATAAGTGCATTATTTATTTTTATTAATTATATGTATTGTTGTATTATGAGTTTTGTATTATTTAAAATAGCAACAAACACCTTGAGAAAAATAGTTTGTTACCATTGCTTTAAGTTTTACATTTTGTATGCAAATTAAGGTTAAAGTATCAACCAATGCTTCGTAACTTTTTAACATTTTTGAAATTGAAGATAGAGAGATAGATTAGAGAAGAAGATGTAATTCTGGATCTAAGTCTATACAAGTTGCATTGGCAAATACATATAATGTATAGATATAGTTGCATTCCTAAGTTATTGTAGAGAAACTTGGTACAATATATATTTGCTATGATTGATTGCACCACTTTCATTACAAAAAAACATGTAGTATTGTTGTATATTCAGTAAGTACTCTCAATCATGTTATGATACTAGAGTCATTATTAGATTAGTCCATAAAAATAATCATCCTTTAATTTTTTTTTAATATGTAAAATGATCCCACGCATTTCGCGGGTTCAATGCTAGTAATAACTAATAGTCGAAACATTTGACTTTTTGTTGACCTCTCCTCATTGCGCTACGTGGCTACATAAATTAATGCCGCGTCTATAATTAAAAACACAACAATTGTATCTTTTTAGTTAAAGTTCACCTTAAAAATGAATAGGAGGCATTTTGTTGGATATTAAAAAAAAATGGCAAAAGCCCATTTTCTCCTGGATTACATTGTAACGTAACTTGTTTATTCTTTTCTAATATTATTCCTTTTTCAAACAACAACTTTAGACAATCTCATAGTGCAACAATAAAACGAATACAGTAAATAGAGGTTGTATGAAAGACAAATTGTCGAAAGTTGTTATACATTGTTGCTATTAGTCTTTGATATAGAGAAGTATATATGAAACTATCAAATTGGTTTTGAGTTACTATTTGGTGGATTCTTTGGGCAACTTATATGTATTTATTTATTGCGTGAAACTGCCTGATTGATTTATTGGCTATATGTATTTGATGAGAATACATTCTTACGTGTAAAAAATATTGTGAATTTTTTATTAAAAAAATTGCCACATCCTTCAAAAAATGCTAGGTTACTATTTTGTTAGCCATATAAGTAATACCAATAATAGCAATTAACAAAAGGATTAATACAATTCATTTTTAAAACTTGAGGGGCCAATAATACTCATTTGAAACTTGAGAGACAAATTTCGCTCACAAGATAAACTTTAAAAAGTACGGATCAACAATGTCATTTTGCTCGCCTTTTCTTTCTAACAAAATGAAATAAAAAATAAAATTTCTTCCTTTTTTATATGCTTAGTGTTTACCAAAAACCTTGTTAGAAATCACCAACATGTTGTCAGATTATTATACTATTTTTTTTTTTGCAAAAGGTTTCTTTTCTTTGTAGATTTTCATTCTGACATGTCTAATTTAATTCTCTTAAACCCTAATCAGATATAAGGTATTAGTTTTATTTTCTCAAACCTTAAACTATAACCGCAATTATGTTGCATTCGTAGTAGTTCTACCACCACAATTAATAAAGGCATCAATAGGTTGGAAACCCATCTAGCTAGGTCTAAATATATTGCAATAGCATAGAAATATCTTGTAGAATGGGCAACCCAAGAAGCTCTTAAATTGCAAGGCATCCAAGAAGCTCGAATGGTGAAAAAAAACAAAAAAGAAATCCTCATAGCCAGTAGAGCTTAAAACTTATGCATTATGGTTGTTACCTATGATATTCTACAATATTTTCTTTTTTTGGGATAATGTTTTTTTATTAACTTTAGAATAAAAAGTCAGAATAAAATCCTTTAATATTAGCTTACCCTTAGTATTAGCTTACGAAAGTTTATCAATTTTACAGTTTTTGTGGGATTTTTCCCATTTTTAGCATTATTTCTTGCTTAACAAGAATTAGGGTTACTTAAGAGTTTCATATATAGTCTATCAGGGTTTCTTTAATGATTTCTTTTATAAGGTAACGTAAGGATTTCTCCATTAACATATACTTTTTTGACAAAATTTTTTATACAACTCAGTTGGTAGAAATTCCGAAGTTCCTATAAATAGGATTTTAGGTGGCACAATAACAGCATTTTCTCTCTATGCCTTTTAACTAAGAATAGTAATATAAATAAAGGAGGAATTAGTGTGTAAAAGAAAATTATTGAAAATAGAGATGCTACGTCTACAATATTTTTACAACAAATCATAAAAGGTTAGTTGTTATTAGTTCAAATTTGAACATAACAATAAAATTACTTTTTTGTCCCAATAATAACAACCAGTAACAATCTGTCACTTAGGATTTGTTGTAAAAATATTGTGAAAATGTTGTGGACATATCCTTTCTCTTATTGAAAAATATATGTATATTCTTAAAAGATAAGAACAAAATAATGCCAAAGTGCAAGGTTAATTTTCAAAAATTGATTGCAACTACATCTTGGTATATCAAAGCATAATAATGTTCCATTTACTTTTCAATTGTTAAAAAGCTTAGCCTTTTTTTTTTTTTCCCTCCACATTGTTAACCAAAAAAGATGAGATTTTTTTTTTTTTTTTTTTGATGTTTTGTAGGGTTTGGAGCTAATGCTTTAACATATGATTACACTGTCAGCGTTGAGATAAGCTTCTTGCAAATAATTACTAGGGCAAATTATAACTTACCCACCTGTGGGTTGGCCAAAATTTAAGTTGCCTACCTGTGATTTGAAATTTGATACTTTACCACCTAAGGTTAGTTCAGTTAGATTTTCTTAACCCACATATGTTAAAAACATGATTAAAAATGTGATTTTGCTTCATCTTTATGTTTCTCTCCTCCAAAAACACACAAAAAAAAAACACATGAAATGCAAGATCAAATTGGTTTCAAAAGAATCAAACGGAACACTTGCATCATGAGATTTCAAACTACAAATAGGTAACTTAAATTTCGATCAAACTTCAGGTACGGAAAATGTCAAAGTTTAAACCACAGGTAGACAACTTAAATTTCAGTCAAACCACAGGTGAGTGAATTGTAATTTGCCCTAATTATTATTCTATATTGTAAATTCATTAATCAATGTTGGACACTAAGATATATGTATTATATAAAATCTAAAAAAAATAAAAATTCTTCTTTATTCACAACCTCAGTGTTTGGCAAATCCTCATAAACCTCAATATGGTGGATGAATTATCATAAACCCTAAGTTGAATTATGGATGAGAGGATGGTGTATATTTGGAATGCAAATCCTTTGTACCACTTTTTGTGTATCACTCTATATTTCACTAATCACTACTTACCATGTGTATGATTGCTTTCCATTTTAAACTTTAATTATTTTATGAGGAAAGTAAAATCAAAAGATGGCACGTAGTGATCGGTGGAACATAATGTGATACACAAAAAGTGGTACAGTGGATTTGTATTCCTATATTTGGGAATGCAAAAATTGAGCAAATAGTATCAATAGGCAACAAATACATTGTCACTTATAGCAAAAATCATCCAGAAGATAGCATCTCTTAGAAGCTTTATTTGCAAAAGGACAAGCTCTATACATTCTCTGGTAAATTTTCTTTTTCACATCAATTTTGAAATTCCCTAAACACTTGTTACCATCAATAAAAATTTGCATCAATTAACTTTGCCAAAATTTTCTTGCTTTAACATAGTTTTTAAGGTTTCTCTACTAAAACTGCTTCTCACCTTCACAACATTGTCCTAAAAATGGGACAAAATCTTTTTGCAATTTCATTAATCTGCTTGGTGTACTACAGCTTGGATACAAGTCAATGATGGAGATTTTCTAGTTAGAGCTGTTTTAAAAACAAATACTGGGTTCAAACATGTTGGTGCTGTTTTTGCGAGGTCAAAGTGCTGGTCCATGCTCAAGGGTGGACTCACTGTAAATGCATCAAGGCCAACTGAGCTCTATTTTGAGGTGCTTTTCACTCTCTCTTTTTTGTGCCTATTATGTGCGTTTCCTTCTATAAATAACAATGATGATCCAACTTTAATAAGAATATAAAATTGATACCCACCTTCCCTATATAGGTTCCTTTTTTAAGGCCATGCTAATTAAACTGGTTTGCTAAGAGCAAAGCTTTATCCATTTATTATTAGTTCATGATAATATATGTGGTCTCATAATCATATTAAAAATTGGATTTTTATAATAAAGTAATATTAGGAACACAAAAGTTTTCACGAATTTTAGGTATAAAAATATTCCAACTCATTCATTGTTCGAAAAAAAAGAAATAAATTTTTTTTGTTCTCCTAGACTTGCTGATTATAAAATATTTCGGAAGAATTTTTAGTATCTAGAAGTAAAGAATTAAATATAAAATAAAAAATAAAAAATGAAACAGAGGTTAAGGCTGTCTATTTAATCCTAACTTTTCAATACAATGCTGAAGTCCCATGTTTATTTTGTTATTAGTTTCTCCAAGCATCTAACATTTGCTAATCTCTTCAGAGCAAGAATTAATGCATCGGTTTAGATATGGGCAGATAGCATCTCATTGCAACCTTTCACCCAAGAGCAGTGGAAATCCCATCAAGATCAAAGCATTGAGAAGGTAAATGTATAACAAAAACAGTGTCAAAAGGTTCCACTTTCTGAAGTCACTAATATATCAACTTAGAAAAATATAACGACAATATGAATGAGAAATTACGTATCAGTAAAGACACTTCAATTTTAGCAGGCACGTAAAAGAAAGGTGAGGATCCAAGCAGTTGATGAACAAGGCAACCCCTTACCTAACGCATCAATCTCAATTATACAGAAGAAAGTAAGTTTCCCATTTGGCACTGCCATAAATAAAACATCCTCACCAACACAGCATACCAAAATTGGTTCAGCTCAAGGTTCAGTCACAGTATTTGAGAATGAAATGAAATGGTCTACCACTGAACCCTCCCCTGGCCAAGAGGACTACACAGCCGCTGATGCATTGCTTCAATTTGCAAAACAAAACTCTACTCTGGTCCGAGGCCACAATGTTTTGTGGGATTTTCCCTTGACAGTACAGGGTTGGGTTTCTTCACTTTCACCAACTGATGTTGATATGGCTGAGAAAAAAGGATCAAATCCGTTATGTCAATTGTCAAGGTACAAAGGCCAGGTTATTGCATGGGATGTTGCGAATGAAAATTTGCACTTCTCTTTCTTCGAAGATTTGTTGTAGCACATCGAAAGAAAAAAAAATCATTAAAAGAATAAAAAGTAATAGTCTCCTATAAAACTGATAAAAGCTATCTGTCTCTACAAATAAATTTTTCGATAATTATATACAAATAATTAGGCAATATATAGGAATGTTTGTATTGAAACTGTGGCTTTCAAGGCTTTCTATGTGACAGCAAATGATTACTCTATATTTCTATATTTCAAATGGACCCATACTTGTGAAGAAAACGATATTCTCGTATTCATAATTTTTTTGATAATGACGTGACAATTGTGAAAGGCTGAAAATAAACTGTATAAACATACTATATATATACCGATTATATGCATCTTACAATAAACATTGAATGATAATGATAAATTCCATGCTAAAATTTTCTTGATTGATATTTTACTTTGTGGTTCCTGTGCGTTTTCTTATCAATTCCCTTTAGGCTACTTGCAGTAGTCTAAAACTGGTGTGCTTTTACATGAAATAACTACTCTCAAAGGTATTAATATTTTTGGTTAGCCTGAGAAAGGGTATTTGCATGTTTGAGAAAACTAGTAAGGGTTGCACGTGCAAGGCACATGCTGCCCTTGAGCGAGAAAATTTAAGATAAGATTGTTTTTTGAAGTTGTATCAAACCATGTATTTAAATTTCAAATAGTTATTTAATTTATGGCTATTTATTTAATATGATAATTTATTAGGAGAATATATTTGGTATCAAATGATACCATGTTAGCGGTATCAAAATCAAATAGTGTGAGACATGTCAGTAAAAAATAACTAATCTACTAATAATTGAAAAACATGTATTAGTAGGTAGTTATTTTTACACATATGTCTCTCGTTTATTAGATTTTGATACAGATAACGTGGTATCATTTGATACAAAATACTTTTTCATTTCTTAAAACCTATTTACTAAAGATAGTATCTACTCACAACAAAATTCAATTAATTAAGAATGATAACAAATGTCGTCATCTTCTAACAATAAACAACTATGTTTTGGTAAAACATTGTCACAATATTTAAATTTTTGCAATAAATGATGACATATGCTACAATTGAAACTCTTTATCAAATTAAATACTTACAACCATTTGTAAAGAATATTTTGTTATTCATATTTCCTTCTTTATCATTTTATTTTATGAGCCTAACTACAATGCTTAGCTTAATTTTTAATGAGCACATTTTTAAGAAAGAAAACAAAAAAAAAAAAAACAAAATAACAAAAGACATATGTCATTGAAGTTTCTATTAGATAAAAGTATAAATCTAGAAGATTTAAACCACTAATATATTAGTGTTCTCTAGGTAAGAAATAGAATACAATATAATACTATTTTTACTTTTTAAATATGACTAACACATAAAACTCAAAATACACAAAGAAAATTTTTGGGACATTAAAATTTAGTGAGGTATTTTAGATATTGCGCAATAAAATATTATAGGAATTATAAGGTTTTATTAAGGTTTAACTAAGAGAGTAACAACAGAGACTATATACTTGTCTACAAAATATAAAAGTGGAAATTATTCAAGTTTATTGTTGGGGGATGGAACTACCCCAAACATAAATGGGAAAAGTACTTTTTTCCATAATTCTTTTTTGTTGGTAAAACTATGTGTTTTTTACTTTAAAAAATGTGTTAAAAAAAAGTCAGCTCAAAAAATCTGTATGCAAAACTATGAATTTTGACTTCACAAATTGGCTAAAAAAAAGAGTCAGGAACATAATAAATGTCACAATATTTTCTCAATACCTTTATTTTAGCTATGGTGGGCCCTGATATGATATTTTATAATTTTATTTTAGAGTAATACTGCATCCACAATATTTTTACAACAAATCCTAGATGGTAAATTTTTATTGTGTTTTAATTGGAACAAGCACTTTAAACTATGCATTAAAAAAATTAAACAAAAAACCAACGGGAGAAATTTGTGTGTGAAACAATGAATTTATGCTCACCAAATTTGACTAAACCAAAAAAGAAGTTTAGGAACACAACAAAATGTCACAATATTTTTACAGTACCTTTATTTTCAGTCGGGGTAAGTTTTGATTTGATATATTATTATTTATTTTATAGAAATGTTGTCTCTATTATATTTTCATAACAAATTCTAAATGGCAAGTTGTTACTGATATTAAAATGAACCCACGACTGATCACTTTTTATCCATCAATAATAGCCTACCTATGATTTGTTGTGAAATTAATGTTAAAATGTTGTGGACTTAACATTTTTTATTTGATCTATAAGAAACTGAGATCTCAACAATTGTGAAAATATTGTGATAGCAATAAGTGTTGTAACATTTTCTCAAAACATTTATTTTTAGTTGTGGTTGGTTATGGTCTCATATTTTATTATTTTATTTTAACTTATAAGAAATTGACACGTCAATAATTGTGAAAATATTATGAAATTTTTTGTGTCAGTATAACAATATATATGCCACCTTACATAAATATTTAAAAGAAACAAAAAACACAAATCGATTATTAAAAAAAAAAAACTTTAGGCATTGTAGAAATTAATGTTAAAATGTTGTGGACTTAGCATTTTTTTATTTGATCTATAAGAAACTAAGATCTCAACAATTGTGAAAATATTGTGATAACAATAAGTGTTGTAACATTTTTTTAAAATATTTATTTTCAGTTGTGGTTGGTCACAGTCTCATATTTTGTTATTTTATTTTAACTTGTAAGAAATTGACACGTCAATAATTGTGAAAATATTATGAAATTTGTTTTGTCAGTATAACAATATATATGCTAGCAATATTTAAAAGAAAAGAAAAACCGATTACAGAAAAAAAAAAAAAATTAGACATTGTAGATATAGTGCCACTAATGGACCGGATTTTACTCGGCCCGATAAAGAATAGGGTCGGGTATAGATTTAAAAAAAAAAACCCGAAGCGGGTCCGGGTCGAGTCCGGGTTTTATCAAAAAACCCAGAACCCGACCTGTAAAAAACCCGGTTATGTTATATTAATTAAAACCCCCTATATATATCATCTCATTTGCAAACCCTAACTCACTACAGCCCAGCCACAGCCGCCTCTCAAGTCTCATCTCATATTCTCATTCCCTTCCCTCATGCCTCACTGCCTCAACCCTCAATCAGTTCCCCTCATCACGCCTAAGTCCTCACTGCCTCATCAGTCATCACACAGCCAGCCACGCCTCACTGCCTCAATCAATTCCCCTCATCATGCCTCACTGCCTCATCAGTCCCCCTCATCACGCCTTACTGCCTCCTCAGTCATCATGCAACTAGCCACGCCTCACTCGGTCACTCCTCAGCCACGCTAGCACGCCTCATCAGTCATCACGCCCTCACGCCTCAGCACACAGCCAAGCCTCAGCCACGCTCCCTCACACCTCTGTGCCTCAGCAAGCAGCCACGCCCTCACGCCTCAGCCATCTTGAACTTGAAATTTATTTCTTGGACTTGTGATATTTTGTAGCTTTTATATTTTATTTTGTAGCTATGATTTTGTTGATTAATGATTATCTTAGTTTAGTGATTTATTGATTTAAAATTTTAGTTATGATTTATTGATGTATAGATGTATTATTAATAGGTGATTTATGATTAACCTATGATTTGGATTGATTTGGCTGCCATATAATGTGGTTTAAATGCCAAATTTTGGCATTTGGGCCACGTTATATGTCTGGAATAGGCTGGAGTCTAGGCAAAAAAATTTAATGGGTTTTAAAATTTTTTTTTTTTTGGTTCGCCCAAATTTGGGCCCAAGAAGATAAATGGAGCCCGCGGGGCCCGTGGGGCCCGGCGGGGCGGGTTTGGGCCCCGGGAAAAAAACCCGATTAATAATCGGGCCGGGTCCAGGTTTTAGGTCTTGGCCCGTGGGTCGGGTCCGAGTATGCAAAAACCTAGCCCGAACCCGACCCGTTGCCATTCCTAAGTGCCAGTTGTATAAACCGAAAGCACTGTAACTACAGTGCATTAGCGCATTTGCGCTTTTTATGTATAGAAAATTTTGTTGTCTATAGAATATGTCATATACATGTGTCGCTAAAGTTGTGGACAACAAGTCACAACACGTCTGGGCGAGCTCATAAGTAAAGGCCCAAATCTAATACTCCTACTACTCCTACATAATGGGCCTTCGTTCATTTCCTGTAACTAATGGTTTACACACAAATCTGTCAGCCCAACGCCCAACAAGCCCCCTTAAAATAATATAATAAACATAAGAAAAGAAAAGAAAAGATAGCCGCCCATCGTTATAAAGGGAAGAAAACAAGGAGCTTTCATGTTTCTTGGTTGCTAGCGCTCCCGCTCCCGCTCCCGCAGATCGAGTTGGTATTCAAATTTGCAAGGTTTGAAATCAACTCAGTGACTATCTTTTGATTAGACCGAATTGTATTGGTAGATAGATATAG
This sequence comes from Castanea sativa, assembly GCF_040712315.1. NCBI lineage: Eukaryota > Viridiplantae > Streptophyta > Magnoliopsida > Fagales > Fagaceae > Castanea > Castanea sativa. Next base: position 26,086,666 of record NC_134019.1, on the reverse strand, counting down.
TTTTCTTCAAATTTGTTTAGAAGGAGTCCCATTGATGATGATGAGAGATCGAGGGACCTTAATTTGGACTATGATTGTCATGGAATTGTGAGACTCATGATTTTGTGTGCTCTTAGTCTTAGATTAATTTTGGCCAAAGTAGTTCTTGTGCTTTTTTGATGGAGGATGTGATGCTGATAAATTTGTGAGATTTGCGTCGAGCTAGCTAAGCCTCTTGTCTCTTGGAACGTGCCGAGTTGGGTTTTGTTTTAAAACGAAGGTTCTTGTCCAGGTTGAATTTAAAACCTTTAGGACAATGAGTCTTCGATTTGTCCTTGTAGGTATAAGCTTTATAATATAATCGAGATTGATAATTGTATAAGGAAAAATGAGTTGTGGCATATTACAGAAACATAGGATTAGGGGGTAGTTACTTAAGGGTAAGAAATACTGATAAGAATTAAGCGGCCAATGCATTTAAATAGTTGACAAACTTGAGAATTTGTAAAGAGACTAGACTCCACAGTTGAGATGCAATATAATTATGGCTTACTTGTCCATATCTCTTATCTTTTGATGTATGTGTTTTCCAACAAACACATCACCTAAGGCCAAGGGGCGCGGTTTTCTCTCCTCTCCCAACAAAACCTCATCTCTTTGGACTTGACAATAACAAGTTAACCAGCTAACTAGACAACGCAATTTGGGCTCCTAGTGGTTGGGGATTCACAAAATTAAATACATTGCAGCAAACTCCCTCTTTTTATGTCTTCATATCTATGGCCTAGATTAGAGCTTTGTAGCCCAAAATCTTAACAGACCCATGATTTTGGGTCTCCTTTGGGTTTGGGCCTATTTTGGTCCGTGGAACGCCGACTATATTGCTCTTATATAAATCTTCTCTATCATAAGATTCTTATGGTGATATGAATAATCAAATAATATTGATGATGACACTAAATTATTTGGTATAGGATGAATCTATTGATCTTTTTGAAAAGAAAGCAGAAGACTAGAAGGATTTTCAATCAACTAAAATGAATCTAATCGAATTCAAAATTTCAAATACAGTAAATTTTAGTACCACTTGGCTGAAAGCTCTACTTTTAGCTGGTTAGTTACTTAACTTCAATTTAATTTGATTACATTTACTTAGGGCCATTGGAATAAATGTTTATGATATACTATGATCTTCAAAGGAGATCTTCATAAAATTCTTACTTCAAGGATACTTTGATCATGAAAGTTTAAAAATTCTAATCATTTATGGTTAAATGAATGGCTAAGACATTTTTCCTCTTATTATTCAATGATTTGCCGTCTTTATATAACCAAACAATAAATGTTTTTACATACTCAATAATGTATACTCCATATGCATTACGTCCACAATTTCACTTGTGACATCCAAAATTTTTAACGATGTTCACATTTAAAACATGAAAATGGTGGTGTGTACATATGATATTGATATAGAATTTAAAATAATCATTACCCATAATCAACACGTTGCTATGAAAAAATAACTTTTTATTTTTCTTTGATAGGTAAAAGTAAAACTTTCTATGATAATATAAAAGCAAGATGCAAATAGAATTATGTGCGTCGTGAAATATTGATGTTAGCATTTAATTCAATAACTCTTAAGAATCTTGCAAGTTGCAACATGATATTTCTTTTTTAGGTTTTAATTCTTTTACATACACAATTTTACGTTCACTTTTATGTATTAAAATGTAAATATTCTTACGTCAATTGTAAATATGTTTGTAAAATAATGAATGTAAATGAGTGTGAAAGAATATTTTTTTTTTCCAACTTTTCTTTTTTCTATAAGTCGTCTATTTGATAAGTTATGAAAGGTGAGGGAAACAAATATAGGGTTAGCACTTACCAGTGAATTCATGTGAAAAATATTTACCATTTTATGCGTCAACAAGTTATGAATATAAATGGGGTTCCTTGGAATTGTAAACTAGTCAATTGTACTTCTTTTTTGTTTTTGTTTTTGTTTTTTGTTTTTGTTTTGTTTTTTTTTTTTTTTTGTCCGCTGAATAAGCCAATTGTCCTTTACTCTTTCTATTTTGTTCTCATGATTTTATGTTTTCTGGGGTCCTCCACGTTAGGAAGCAACATCCAAGTCCAACAGATGTCGGTATCGTGCATGGATATACGGGAAAACAAAAACTGCAAAATAAAGCACGAGGAAATGACACCATTTGGTTGGCTTTTTAAAAATACAAACACGTTGTTTTTCTTTTTTTTTTTCCTCATTGTTAAATCCATCCAATACCAAATTGTATTTGTGAGTGTTATACATTATCTAGCTAATTATAAATTACGTGACTGAATTTGCATTCCAAGCGCAGAAGAAGAATCCAGTGATGTACACGATGAGATGTCCTTTTCTCGAGAAAAAGTATTTCCAAGAAAATGCAATCCTTAAACACATATGAAAAAAGATTGTACAGGGACTAAGGGCATCTCCAATAGGTTCGGTATCTCTTTTTTTTGGGGGGAAAAAACACTACTGTTCATGCTCCAGCCGGTTCTCTATTAACAAAATTTTTCCAATTTTTTTTAAGTTACTACAGTACTTCTCTTAATTTAGAGAACACTGTAGAGTTTCTATTCTCTTATTTTATCTTTAAAAATTGAACAGTGGTATTAATTTACTATTTTTTCTTTCTCATCCAAACGTTTTTCCTTCTTCTCTATTGTACTCTTGGTTTCTCTTCAAAAAGCTCTCTCTCTTCAAGAAGTCCTCTCTCACAAAATCAACCCTTGCTGTTGCTCTCTATCACAAAAAACTCGCATCGTGTCTTTCAATCGAAGTTCGCTCAACCATCTATGACGAAGAATGAAATTCTGAAAACATTGGCTCAACCTTGAATATCGGTACCTAAAATTTTGATTTAATAGGGTTTTTGTCATGTTTGAATTTATTAGTTTATCGTACGAGTTGATGATTTGGTGGTTTTGAATGATTTTCTATTGTTCTTCACCACTATTTGGGTTTAGATTTTGGGTTTTTGGTTCTTTTCTCTCTATCTGTCTTTCACTCTGTTCTTGATCTTTTCTCTATTTTTTCTATTTAATTAATCTTATTAGAGTCAATAAACTAATCTAATTCCCTTTTACACACCCAAACCAAGAAAAACAAAAAAAAAACCCAAACAAACAAAACAACAAAAAAGAAAATAGAACCGTTTTCCTCATTTGATTCCCACCAATCTCTGTTTTTTTTTTTTTTTTTTTTTTTTTTGGTGTGGAAATATTGAGAATCTGAATTCTAGGTTTTTTTTTGTAGCTGGAATTGTGATGGGTTTAAAGCTCTAATAAAAAAATTTTGATCCAGTGATTTTTTTTTTCCTAAGTTGGGGCCAACCTTGCTGATTGTGGTTGTGTTCTCTGCTGCGTTGACTTTAAAGAATTCTTGGTAACGGCAATGATGTTTGATCGCTGAATTCATATTGGGTTTTGCATGTTTGTCATTTTTGCTTGGTTGGTTTTTGATATCTATGTGGTTGGAATGGTTTTTGGAAAATGTTTTTCTGGGAATTTTTGTTTTTGTTCTTTTTAAAGAGCATTTTCATAATTTCCATATGATTCTCGAAATTTTTGCTTCTGAATGTGATTTTTATTGATAATGCGTGAATATGTCTGTTTCTATAGCTAAAAATTAAAAGATTTATTGACAAATGTATGAGTTCCTGTTGCATTGAATTTTGTGGACCATGAATTAAAAAGTAGTGAAAATCTTAGAGTTCTTGTTGCAATTGACTTGGGTAGCTGTGTGTGTGCAAATAATTCTATGAATGAAAATGTAAGTGACTAATCTAAGAGTTCATATTGCATTGAGTCGTGTAATTCTAGAATGTGGTAATTTCTGTTGCTTGGTTCCATGAGATTTTGTGAAAATTGTTTCTGAATGTACAATTTTAATTGTGAAATCTCTTGTGCTGTTAATAATTTGGGCTGAGAATGAAAAATTTATGGACAGCTTTGAGGTTGAGTTTTTTAGAATGTGGCGATCATTGTAGTTTTGTTCCTTATGGTTTTTGTGTAATTGAGATAAATTATTGTTAATTACTTGAAACTGTGATAGAACTGGGAGTTTGATGCCAATAAACTATGAACTGAATGAAATGGATTCCTTAATAATTATATAGTTCTTGTTGTTCTTAATTACGATTGTCTTGTTGGTATGAAAATAAAAGGCAGGGGATGTGTCAATGTAGCTTGTTTAATGAATTATTTGATTGAAATGGTGATAATTTATTATTTATTTGAGGACTATGTTTTTTTTTTTTTGTTACTAGGAATGGATTCGAGTATTCCAAGAGACACATCTTTCACTAATCTTTTAGAAGATAGTAATGATGAATATATGTCAAGATCTTCGCATATAAGTGGTGAAGATAGTGTTTAACAAGCTCAAGCATTTAGCCAAATGTCTCCACCCCAAGTTGAATCCACAACTAAGAAATTACAATGTGGCAGCAACTTCTCCAAACAAGAAGACGTGCTTCTTGTGTCTGCATTTCTCAATGTCAACTAAGATGTAGTGCAAAGCACTAACCAAAAAAGCACAACATATTGGTCAAGAATTTGGGAGTATTACCACCAATGGAAGACCTTCCCTTCTGAGCGTACGGTGAGTTCTCTAACAAACCAATGGTTAATGATTCAACTTTGCACCAATAAGTTTTGTGGGTGTTTGGCACAAATTGAATCAAAGAATGAAAGTGGTAAGACTAATGAAGACAAGGTACATCTTATAAAGAAATTTTTGTTGATTTGCTAATTTGTTCCAACTGTTTCAAGACAGTAACTACAAACTATTTGTTAATTTTTCAGCTTAATTCTGCAAAAGAGCTCTATCAAGTATTGCAGCATACCAAATTTCAATATGAACATTACTGGAATTTATTAAAGTACTCACTAATATGTTTGGCTATTAGTAACAATCAGCAACCAAAAAAAAGAGGGAGATCTGAGGCATTTTCACCTTCTAATCTAGAGTCAATAAGCTTAGAGGATGGTGATATTCCACAGGTTCCAATTGTAAACTTGGAGAGACCACCAAGGGTGAAGGCCGAAAAAGAAAGATTGAAGAAACAAAAGTCAAGAAAGCATGACTTCACATATAGAAGACATATTGAATGTCATGATGGAAGAAAGAAGAAAAATAAGTGAGATGAAATTGGCTTGTATTGACAAAGGACGTCTTGTAGACTAGGAGCATGAGATGGCACGAATTCAACTTAAGGATAAAAAACTTGAAATAGCAAAAATAAAAATGGAATCGGATATGAAAAGATCAAAAGAGGAATATGAAATGGAAAAATTGAGAATGGGAAAGCTAAAGGAGGTCAATGAAATGGAGAAATTGAGAATGGAAAAGATGAAGGAGGACAATGAAAATGGAGAAATTGAGAATGAATCAGATGAAGGAAGAAAAAGAGCTTATGATGATGGATGTAAGTATGTTGTCTCTAATGCAGCAAGAATATATTCAACAATGCCAAATGGAAATCCTTGAAAATCGAAGGTCTCGTTTTTAGACTATTATCATCATCAATGCTCTTATTTTGTATATGATTAAAAGAGCTTTTTAAACTTGTTTTGTATATTGGGTCACTCATTTTTGTTTTGCTGCAATATGATCTTGTTGCACCATTCATTTTGTTTTGCTACAATGTGATCCTATTGCACTATATATGTATATCCAAGGTGATGGTAATCTCTGCAGCACATGAAGCTGCATAATTTCATTATGTTCTGCAGCACATGAAGCTGCGAAATTTGCTTTAAACTCTATTTTCCCCTTTTGTTTTTCTAATGGTAATCTCCCCCCCCCCTCCCCTTGCTTAAGGCAGTTTGTAAGGGAGATGCCTCTGCTTGTAGTCCTTCTTAGTCTTTTAATGAAATTGCAGTTTATCAAAAAAAAAAAAAAAGTGATGTTCAACCTTATTGTATTAAAGCTTTTGTTCAAATTTCATGCTCCCCATATACAGGGCTTTCGTTCAGATTGTGTGTGTGTGTGTGTGTGTGCACGCGCGCGCTGTCCGTGTGTGTGCTGCCCATATACAGGGGCTCTCATTCAAATTGTGTGTGTGTGTGTGTGTGTGTGCTACCCATCTACAGGGGCTTTCTTTCAGATTGTGTGTGTGTGTGCTGCCCATATACAAGGGCTCTCATTCAGATTGTGTGTGTGTGCTGCCCATATACAGGGGATCTCTTTTAGATTGTGTGTAGCTTTGAAAATATTATTGTTGGGAGATTTAAAATATAGCTTTTAGGAATTTGAAAAATGCAGCTATTGGGAATGAATAGAGAAAGAGTAAAAAAATATTAAAAAAAAGAATAAAGAAAGGTTAAAGAAATAATGAAGAAATAATATTTAAATGAGATAAAGAATGGAATAGGGAATCTGTTGGAAAGTGTATTTGAAAAAGTGGGTAGCTAAAAAGTAAAAGTCACTGTTCATTCTCCAAACAGTATAAAAATTTGGAGAAGCTGCTGGAGACGCTCTAAGAGCCAGCACAACCAATATTTTATACATACCATAATTCATAAACCTGAATAAGTGCTGACCACATTGTTATATTCGAATTTTTTTTTTGATTGCATATTTCAAAAAAAGGTTAATTAAGTTTGTTAAGAAATATTTTGCTTCATGTGAAGAATAAGAACACTTAAAAAAAGGATAAAAGTTTAAAAATTAGTTCTCAAGGGTCCAATAACCTTTTTCCTTTTTTTAAAATAAAAAAATGCTTGTTTATTATTATTTTTCCCACAAATCAATGAAATAATTTTAAAATCTTGGTTTTATTTTAGTTTCTTGAGAACCATGTATAATATTTTAAATCTGATAGAGTTTAGTCAACTAGTGGTCCATCCATCGCATTTCCACGGATGATTCAAGTTACTATTCCACTATTCTTGAACAGGGTGTATGTTGTCAGGCTTTTCTTATTTTCTCACAAATGAGAAGTCAAGAGATGGAGGAAGAAAAAAAAAATTGTAGAGGCTTTATGGTTTTATTACCGTAAAAAGACAAGGTTTTTTTTTTTTTTTCCAAAAAAAAAAAATTTTGTGTAAACATAGGACTATCAATTTAAATGCACTTGAAACAAAAAAAAGAATAAAAAAATTACAAAATGATAAACACAAAAGTATCGTTATCTTTTGGGCTTTTTGCTAAGTAAGTGCTTTCGGGTATCAGGGTGGTTTTCTTCTAGAGGACTGCCTTTCGTTTTGTTTTTCTTCCGTGTCAAGAGGATCAAATCATTTCCTACTAAATAGGGTTATTACTTCCTAAATTCTAGCATATATGAGATTTTTTTAGGAGGAGTTAGGGGGTAGTTGCCCCCCTTTGCCCCTAGTTCCTTTCCTGATTTTCACTAAAATATTGTTTAAAAAAAATATGTATTTTATATATATATATATACATATTTTTTTTATTGAGAAAGTTAAGGAATGTCTTAAGAGTGTTAATTTATAAAAAAAAATTTAGTAAAATATATTTTTTGACAACTATTTATATTTCTCACAAAAGTTGTACTAACTAAAATTGTCCATTAACAAACACTCTAATAAGAGTAGATCGTTCATTTCTTCGGCCCAAATTTTTTTTACATCCAAACAAAAATTGCTGCCTTTCTCTCTCTATCTGCACGTAATATAATTAGACAAACAAAACACATCGTGAGAGCAACTTTGACTTTGGTATAGACTATATTATTATAAAGAGAAATAGTAAATTAATTTCATGCACATTTCAAAAACCAACGGTCACATTTATTATCACCGTTTAGATTTCTAGCTATACCGACCAACATCGCCAAATTCCAAAAAGCATCACCACCATTAAATTTCTCAGTTCTCTCTCTTAACCCCCAAAATTTCCCAAACTATTTTTAATTCTCACAAATATATAGGAGTGTATATATATATATATATATATTTTTTTTTTCACATATAAATAGTACTACTTGTTATTATTGTAAAAACAAAAATTATATTATATTATTTTGTTATAAGTGTATGAGATATGATCGCTGGTGCCATTGGAGGGAAACCAAAAACGCCTACGCCAGGGCTTGTTGCGTCGACGGGGTCTAAGTTCTTGTCGTCGCTGCCAAAGCTAGGGATCGTATCTGTGCCCAATGGCGCTTCCGTAATTTACTTGAAATCGAGGGGCAATTTGCGAATTCAGGCCGTCGAGGGGTCGAGGAAAACCGTCATTGTGAACGAAAAAGTCGACGATTTCGACGACAAGTTCAACAATGGCCACGCTGGTAATTATTTAATTTTCCCATTTCTCTGTTGGCTTTTTTTTTTGGGTGGCTTCCTGTTGGGTTGATGAGAAAGTTTGGGTTTTCATTTTTTTTTTAATTTTAAAAATTGAAATTAACATAATTTTGAACCATTACTTATTTTTGTTATAAATTTTTCATAGCGAAAAGCATGAAAAATTTAATTGTTTTCTGGGTGTGTGATGATTTTGATTGATTTTAATTTGGCTGTGAGTTTGCTTTTGAGGAATGTTTGGTTGTTGAGAAAGTAAGGGAGAGAGATTTTTTTTACTGTGAATTAAGCTCTAATGTGGCCATGTGTGTGTAGCAAGTAGTTTTGGATTGAAATGGTCAATGTGGGCAATTTGTTTCTCATTTTTATTTTTATTTTTGTTTTTGTCATTGAAATTAAAATAATTTTGAACCATTACTTATTTTTATTATCAAATTTTCATAGCAAAAATCATGAAAAATTGAAACTTGTTTTCTGGGTGTGTGATGATTTTGATTGATTTTAATTTGGCTATGAGTTTGCTTTTGTGGAATGTTTGGTTGTTGAGAAAGTAAGGGAGAAAGATTTTATTTTATTTTTTTGCTGTGAATTAAGCTCTAATGTGGGCACATGTGTAGCAAGTAGTTTTGGATTGAAATGGTCAATGTTTTTTGTGTTTTTCTTATTAGGGCAAAACCGAAGCCAGTTATCTACGGTCGGAAAATCGACCAACATTAAGTGGCAGGATTGTTCGGTTGGAAAAATTGATAGACAAAGATTACTCAAACAGAAAGGTTGTGTTATATGGATCACGGGTCTCAGCGGTTCAGGTTTGATGTTGTCATTTTTGTGTTGACAAATGTTGTTTATTTTGGCTATGATAAAAGTGCTTTGTGTGCATCTTAGGGTTTTTTATGAATTCATACGATGTTGTGTTGGTTTATTTGCCAAATTATAATGAAGGATAATGTCCTTGTAGGTGATGATGAATGATAATTTTTAACTATGTAATTGAACTTAGAAGAATATCTCTATGGTTTATTTGATCCATTGCGGAATGACTCTCGCTTCTCTTATTATGCGAAGTGGCTTAGTGTATAGTCAGCCTGGTAGAATAGGTGATTAAATGTAATTTATGTTGTTGTGTTCTAACCTTGTAAGTGTTAACATCTTCATCATTCTTATATATTTTTTTCCTTTTAACTTTACATGTTCTGACGATAAGATTAGTTTGTTGGTGAGCATTATGCTTGGTCTTGGGGATTTTCTTCTTTTAAATTTTAAATCTTCAACTTTTCATTTTTGACTTTTTAGAGCTCTCAGTAAGTTTAGTTCTGAGTCATGCTATTATAAGACATTTGGATTCTTATTGCCACTTTACCATGTTATGTTGAAGCTTGAAAGTATTCATTGTATGAGATTTATATATTTAGCTTTGTTCTTCCCTATTATCTTTTGGTATGTATCTTGTAGGGAAGAGCACTGTGGCGTGTGCTTTGAGTCAGTTCTTGCATCAGAGGGGTAAGATGTGTTATATTCTTGATGGGGACAATGTGAGGCATGGCCTGAATCGTGACCTTGGTTTTAAAGCAGAAGATCGTGCAGAGAACATACGGAGGATTGGTAACTCTTGCTCTAGTGGCTATTTCTTTCTTCCAGTTGTTGGATAATGAATTTTATATATTAATTTCAGGAGAGGTAGCAAAGCTGTTTGCAGATGCTGGAGTTATTTGCATTGCCAGTTTGATTTCTCCCTACAGAAGGGATCGGGATGCATGTCGTGCGCTATTACCAGAAGGGGATTTTATTGAGGTTGGTGCCTCTCATGTTTATGGCTGCTCTTGAACTTTGAGCCAGAAGTTTTATTCCAGTTATTTTCTGTAAATGAACTCTAGTAAAACTACAAAATCAAAATGAAAACTACACTCTTATTTTTTACTCAAACTAGAAAATGCTTAATATAACAGGTTTTTATGGATGTGCCCCTCCAAGTTTGTGAGGCAAGAGACTCAAAGGGCCTCTATAAGCTTGCACGTGCTGGAAAGATCAAAGGTAACTGTAAAAATCCTTTCTAATTTTAATTGATTAATGGCTATTGAATTTTGACTGCCTGCATAATACTGCTTTTTCATTTTTAAATTTTAATTTTAATCCTCTTGAGATTGAGCAACTTGTGCCTAATTATATCCTAAAGAAATTATTCTGATGTAATTATGGACTAGCTAAACATCTGTGATAAGGTAGTTGAGCAAAGGGAGGAGAAAATTAGGAAGCAAAGAGAGAGAAAAGAGATAGAGTCATGTGATGAAAGCCTGCAAAGACTGTAGGGCCTCACAATGACAAAATCCTCACAATTATGTTTATTTTAAAAAAAAAAAATTGGAACTTAAATCCTGAGAAAATTAAGGAGGTTTAGTTTTGGCGTCTGGAAGAGATGAAGGGAGACCAATTGAAAAGTCAAGATGTTTCTATATATATTAGTATTGACATGGTGCATCGTATATTGATACCAGATATCTGCACAAATGTTTATGAATCCTGGTATTATTCTTATTCTTATTATTTTTAGCCATCTTTGTCATTCACTTGAGGATAATATACTTGAACCCTGGAAAGTTTATGTAGTGAAGAGTTTTGGAATTTTTTATGTTACCAGGCCCCAACCATCTGGTGTTTTACAACCAATGAGGGAAAGTGAAATATTTTTGCCTCTCACTTGGTCTTGTTGCTATGGATCTTCTCACTTGAATGGTATATGCATGTGGGTAACAGAAAAGCTATTTGGTTAGTGGGATGAGTCCCCAAAGAATAAAACACATTATCAGTCATTTAGATCTAAGAGGAACTATAGTTGAGTGCATTCGATTTTATGAAAACTGTACTAAATCACCCTTTGAAGTTTTACAGTAATTTAATAGCTAATGAGCAGCTTTGAGTCTTTGACCGGGCCTAGTGGATTAAATAATGATTGTCTTAACTTATATTTTTAGAGGGGCTATATTGTGAAAATAATTTACTTGTGCAACTATGCATTTGATATTAGAACCCACAAGAAGTAGGGGACTCTTTCATTCTTCATTTTTACAAGAATCTGTGGTCAAAAGAGAATTTGTGGTCACTTATCAAAAAACATATAAAGAGATGTGGTCAATAACTGTACCATGCAGGCCATTTTTAGGCTTTTAGTCTGTTATTAATTGTTAAAATCTGATATTAGTTAAAAAAAATTGCAGGCTTTACTGGGATCGATGACCCATATGAGCAGCCATTAAACTGCGAGGTATGTATACTTTCTTGAGAAAGCAGAACACGTTTGATACGCTTCAACATGAAGAGATGTAAATACAAACACATATGCTTGAATGTGTCTCTAACAAGAGTTCTTACGGTGTACTCTCTTCTGATTTTTAAGGAAACTAGGAAGAATAATTCTTGGTGCTGTTTTTAAACTCAAATAAAATTGTGTGCTAGCAGGTCCTAGGAATTACTTTAGACTTTCTAAATGTAAACAATGAAACTGTAACAATATTCATGCTGTGTTAGTTTTATTCAGTTGTATGTGCAACTGCAGGCATTGATGCTTGTTTAACTATAATTATAAAAAGAAGATAATAACTTCAATAATAACAAGTATTTATAATACTTTGTGAAAGAAGTTTTGCTATTTCTTATGTTTTAAGTCTTATATCTATCAATTTTTGTTGTTTTAAGGGAAATTTTATATGGGAATGTTTTCTTCCACAGATAGTATTAGAACATAAAGGAGGAGATGGTGCTTCCCCATGTGTAATGGCTGAAAAAGTGGTTTCTTACCTGGAGGAGAAGGGGTACCTAGAGGCATAACAAGATGGTGGCTCTCCCCTCCTGGCTTTCTAAGTTTTTTTTTTTTTTTACCATACAACTGCAACAGAGGTTTGTTTGTAATAGTATCTGTTGCATTATTTCATTGATAAATTAATTAATGCTAAGCTGCCAACCAAATTCTTATTCTTCCTTTTCTTCTTTTTTCCTTTATTGAATCAATCTGGAAGTTTGTTTTCTTTTTTTGTACATGAATTTAAGCAATATGATGTAATTGCTTGTCTGAAACTTCTTATCGTCAATTATTTAAGTAATAGCTTTTCTACGTACATCCATATATGCGAAACTTACCATGCACCAATACCATACATCAGTCTAAAAGCATGGAAGTTAATGTTCTGGCTTCTGTCATGTTGACTCAGAAGGGAGATTTTAGTGTTAATCATACATCCATAAGGATACTTTGATCTTTTTTACACAAGTTCTAGCAATATCACTATACATAGAAGGGTTAACTCATAAACTGGCTTATGATTTTCGTTCTAAGGTAATGGTGCTTGCTGTTATGTTGTGTTCAGGGTTTTACTTATGCCATTTTAACTCTCTATCTTCTATACCAGAGAAGATTTGGTTTTTTTTATTGTTAACATCAGTACTCTCATAAGAACCTCTAAACACTGTTGGCTCAAGGGCTATGATATATCTGTGTTAATTTATCGGGCCGAATTTGTCAAACCATACCCTTGAAGTTGAAGAAAAGGGCAAATCTGACTCTCACAACCTTCAAGTCTGCAAAACTGATGTCACCAGTATACTATATAATAGCAATAGGATCCCAGTCCCAGGTCTGTATTTTCACATCCATTTAGTGATTTGAGGTAGATATGGAGGGACCATGTATTAAGAGGTATAAAATGTGAAACAGTATAATGATAACTGGGGATTGGTTTAATAGAATAGAATCTGATAAATGGATTTTTGAACTCTATAACATAAAAAGGAATTATTGCTAGTGAGGGATAAAAAATGGATTCCGGGAAAAGAGAGGTATTTTCATTTTGAGGAAAATCCATAGTTTCAGATTCATGTACCGGACCTTGAACCTGTGACTTTTTAGTTAGAATTCCACTCATGACACCAACAGGCCACAGGTATTTATTCTTTGCTTTTTTGGTTTTGAGAAGTGAGCTAACTAGTAACTCTCCAAACTCCAAATCTTTATATCTAGTCAGAAATTGATGAAAATATTATGTGATTTGAACTTCCATTTGATTTCAAATCCACGATAGCATTATTCACCGAGTCTTTTGGCTGAATATTGCGAAATCTTGAGTTTATTTGCATTATAGGTACTATTCCAAGTTATTTGGGGAATTGAGGAAAGAGAGTGAATTTCGGCAACAGTGTTGCCGAAATTCTAACAAAAGTATGAGAGAGAAATAGAAAAAGGTGGAGAAAAAAAATTTTGAATTTCGGTAATGAGATTACCGAAATTCTTGCTACCCAAATTGCTGCACCCGAAGTGTGAGTGCCTGAAGTAGGGAAACCAATTATGGCAATGCCATTGCTGAAATAGAGGGAAAATTTTTTTTTGTGCAATTGATTTGTGACAATGTCATTGCCGAAAATAAGGGGGGGGGGAGAAACCAATTGTGGCAATGGCATTGCCGAAATAGAGGGGAAAAAAATTGTGCAATTGATTTGTGGCAATGCCATTGCCGAAAATGGGGGGAAAAAAAAGAGAGAAAACCAATGGTGGCAATGGCATTGTCGAAATAAAAGGAAATTTTTTTTTTTTTGTAGGAATGGATTTGCGGCAATGGCATTGCCCAAATAGAAAGGAAAAAAAAGTACGTTCACAACATTTTTACAACAAATGGTTAGTTGTTGCTGGTTCAAATTTGAACCTAACGCTAAGATTACTTTTTTGCCCCAACAATAACAATCAGTAACAACCTATCACTTATAATTTGTTGTGAAAATGTTGTCCGAATAAAAAAAATAGTAAACATATTCTTATCTTTCAGTAGTTTTTTTTTACTTGGTTTGTGTGTATGTCATGTTCTTTTATTTCATATTGTAAAAGTATCTGTGAGGAGTCAATCAACTAATCAATTCACCTCTTCCTCCCATTTTTATTTTCTGCCTGGAATAGATTCCATTGATCATTCCTAATAAAACCATATCACGCCTAAAATCTATCTTCAGAGATTCTTTTTGACTTTTTATTCATCCTCTCTGTAACAAGAGATTCTTTTTTATCTTTTTATTTGTCCTTTTCCTAATAAAAGACAAGTGCCCTTCTTGAAGTCTCATCACAAAGTTACTCTTCTACTTTGCATCTCCTCTCAGTTACTATTTTGCTTTGCTTCAGTGTGCACAACTAAGGATTGTAAGTTTTGGGTTAATGTAAGTTTTTTTGCTTTGCTTATTAAAAAACTTACAGCTCTAGAAATTAACAGATTTATTATTATTGTATAAATATATGCTTTGTAAATATTAGAAGCTAATACATTGTAAAATATTATGTATTGTTGTGGTTAATATTGTTTGTATGCGATTATGATTATGATTATTGTTGTTTTTATTCAAATTTTAGATTAATGAATTTTTTATGGTTAGGACTACAAACATTTTTAGTATTGTTGTTATTTTGTGTTGATTTATTATTATCTAATTGTGTTTTTTTTTTTGTTGCAAGTATCACTCTATAATTCTCACTCTTTCTGTTGGTATCACAATTGTGGTATCTCAACTCTCTAATTAAATTTATGTATGTGTTTTGTTAATTTTGAAATTATTTAATATTATTTATTGTTATTATTAGTATATGACCACAACAATTTTATTATTGTGATCTTTTTATAATCAAATTTACTTTGTTATTATCAATTATTACATCTATTACTTGGAAAAAATATATTGCATAATATGTTTGTTGGTTTATAATAAAGATATGTATGTGTATTATTTTTATTTAGTACAATAAATCGTACATTTGTGTTTCTTTTTCTTTAAAGTTTTGTTGGTATAAAAATTAATTATATGCTTTATAAATATTATACGCTAATATATTGTAAATATTATATATGGTTATATTAATGTTATTATTTTTTATTATTGTTCTTTTGTTTTTAGAAGATATTTATGATTATCTGATTATGTTTTTTTTTTGTTCTTTCTTTCTTTTCTTGCAAGTATCACTCTATAATTCCCACATTCCTTCACTTCGTATCGCAATTGTAGTAAGCTTCTCGGCCCCCTAATTTAATTGGAAATTATTTTCTTAGTTTGTAATTTTTTATATAGATGGTTTGTAAAAAAATGTATCTTCAGATATTGTAATTTTTTAATATCAGTGTATATATATTAAAGATACTGTGAAAACGCATCTTCACTTACACTATACTTTATATTATGTGTGTATGAATTTAAAAATAAAATAATTAGGGTTGATTCCATTCCAATTATGAGTATGAGTATGAGTATGATTATGATTAATTTCTTATATTCTATTTAATTTAGGGTTGACCAAGATCTTAATAGTACTTTATTTTCAATTCATTAATGTCATAGAGGTTATCTCAGTCCAAAAAAATGGTTAATTTAGTTTATAGAAAATTTCCTACTAATATAGAGTTAATGGATGTTGCATGGTTTAACTCATTGTAGCATTTAATGTAGGATATATTTGAAATGGAGCCTAGATCATTCGATCATTCTCTGCTAACCCAACAACAATATCACATCTCTAATGATGCAATGGAAGGCAGTGTACGTTGCGAGATCAAAATTTATTAATATCCTAATAATATCTACAATTATTCAATTTACATGAAAATAATTTCTACATTAGCAATATAACATTGTACATTTAAAAAAAAATTCAGGTTTCCACCTTGCGAGTGCGACCCCAACCGTTTGCACCCCTCCCCCCCCCCCCTTCGGCGGCAGTTAGGCGAGCATATCACCCCATATTTGCATTAATGTAGACTACACCGTGTTACCCGCCTACCACATATAGATATTGACTGGAGTCTTATCACTTCACCTACCTAATTGTGAAATGTCGATCACTCCATACATTTCACCTACCTAATTGTGAAATATCGATCACTCTACAAGATATAGCAATCATTACAAGATTGCTTATTGATGGAAATGTAGTGTGCGAGTCCACTAATTTGGAATGGAGAACAGTTTGTCAGAATTTACTTAGAGTGACACCACCTAAAAATGCATTGGCATATGGTGGCTTTAAAATAACATGGGTAAGGAATACATTCTCAAACCTACCAGAGGGTGCCAATGTTGTAACAACCCAACAGTATGCTAGGGCATACATGTTCCAGGTTTTGGCTTTACTATTTGGAAATAAGAGCCAAAGTAGACTGCATTACTGCTTTCTCAAGCTGTTAGAAGACTTTGGTGTAGCTGGGGAATATAGCTCGGGTAGTGCCACACTTGCTTTCCTTTATAAAGAGCTGTGTACTGTTGCTATTAAAAAAAGCACGGAGGTTGTAGGTCCTGTTTTCATATTACAATTATTGGCGTGGGAGCATCTTCCATATTTGACCCAAATTCCAATAATTCCAGTAAATTTAAATGGTGACAACCCATACAGTTGCAGGTATAATATTTACTTTCTATTTCTATACAATATTGTATACTGTAGCGTTTATCCTTGATACTTACAAACCCTAAAATCAGTGGCAATCATTAATTATGTATAGGTGGGATACCAAGAGAACGTTTACTCACACACCAATGTATGTTCTACGTGCGTACCGTTCTAATCACGACACACATAATAATGAACATGTAATATATGTTGTCACAATGCATCAATGGTTAATTTACTAGTTATATTATTGTCTTGATCGATTATAACATAGTTATTGTAATTAAAATCGCAGGTTGTTTGGACACCATACAATGATTATTTGCATCTATGGTGTCTTGCTGAAAAACATATATGGCTTACAATAGGGTCATTGCTATGTTTCCAAATTATTGAGTATTACCATCCAGAAAGAGTCATGCAACAATTTGGGTTGTTGCAAAGATGTCTAAAGTGGCCTACTGACAATTTTGATAAATCCATGTATTGTGTAAAGTTGACAGGAAAGTCTGGTGTTGATTGGCTTAGACAGCATGCACAATACTACCGACTTTGGAACCAGCGAGCTCAAAATGTAGTTGGGGACGATAATTTTCATGTAGGTGTGGACTACACAACATGGTACCAACAACATGGTCACTTATTCACGACATCAGAGGCGGCTGCCCATATGTACCAGGTTATTATTTTAGCATTTTCAATACTGCACTAATATTGATAACAAATTATTTACATAAACAAAATATTGCACTAATATTGATAATAAATTATTATTTTAGCTTTTTCAATAATACTGCACTAATAATTTTTTTCTTTTTATGTGGCAGCAAACGGAAATTAATAATATGTTAACTTTGGCTGTTGCAAACTAAGAGAGGACTAACCTGATTGCACAACAAGTCCTTTCGGCAATAGTAGAGGGCTTTAATCGAGTGAAGTTATCAATGGAAGCATAATTTCCTCCATCCCTACTGAGAGGGTGACACACTTTGGGCGACGACAGAGGCACCAAGGAAGACAGCGTAGACAATGCAGAAATGAAGAAGCTGGACTATCCACCTCTACCTAAGTTGGGCCATCCACATCTGCCCGTAATGAGCCTACCACCTTTAATGAGTATAATCCAATTAATGTTAACGAGTATTGCATGTCTTTATATCAACAGATTGGATTATCCACTTCCATAGGATAAGGATTTGAGGGTTTGTTTAACTATAACCATTATCCCCAGCCTAGTTCAACACCTCCCTCTTATCATCCATCGCCACCTCCATCCTATTTTAGGCAATACAATTATGACCAAGATAGCCAGTTTAGCTATGAACAACCTTCCCAACCATCCCTTCATGTGGGTGATTTTTGCACACCACCAAATACATGGGCATGTGCTCCGAACTCTGAGGAAGAGGCCTCTGTAACAGACTCTGAAGAAGATGCCTCAAATGAGGACAGTAGGGAAGATGCAGAAGATACGGAGGTGTCATCAGATAATGAAAGTGATGAAAGTGGTAATTATCAAACATTTTGATATTGGAACACAGCCAAGGCACATGGGGAAAAGTCTTGTGCAAGCACGAAAGTACCCTCAACGAGTAAATATGCATCCTCCATGTTGTGGAACACAACAAAAACTTCATGTACCCCATCATGGAAATAACTATCAATATGGCATGGTTGTTTATTAAAAATATATTAAAGTATTATCATTATTTATGCATCATTGTAGCAAAATATACTATGCCTAGATAGTATACATATCACTTTATACTACTAACCGTAAGACCTTTGCAAAAATAAGAAATGTGTACACATATTTGGTATTTGAAGTGAGGTGATTGACTTCTTCCATAATTTTTTTTTATCCGGACATCTCTCTCTCTCTCCTCCCATTTTCGGCAACTTGGTTGCCACAATTGGTTTTTTTTTTTTTCCCTCCATTTTCAGCAACTTGGTTGCCACAATTCTCTTTTTTTCCCCCCATTTTCGGCAATGGCATTGCCACAAATCAATTGCACAAAAATTTCCCCCCCCCTCTATTTCGGCAATGGCATTGCCCCCATTGGTTTCCCTGCTTCAGGCACTCTCCTAGCATTTCGAGCACTCACTCGCTTGGGCAGCAATTTGTTTAGCAGGAATTTCAGTAATCTCATTACTGAAATTCAAAATTTTCTCTCCCCACCTTTTTCTATTTCTCTCTCATACTTTTGTTAGAATTTCGGCTACACCGTTGCCGAAATTCACTGTCTTTCCTTAATTTCTTAAATAACTTGGAACAATACCTATAACACAAATAAACTCGAGATTCTGCAATATTAAGCCAAAAGACTCTTATTCACCTATGGTAGGATTCTAAGAATTGGGGAAAAAATTCTGACATTAGCGAGGTCAGAACATCTCATAGCTTCAATCAAAATATTTAGTAAAAAGACCTGGCTAATGGAATAGGTTCGAATTTGTTGGCTTAATAAGCCGCAGTACCTATCACTATCACCTATGACATATTGACATTTGTTTTGAATTTGACAAGTTATATCACTTTAGTTTGGTATGACCCGTAGTATTTCACATGCAAAAAATTAAATAAGGAGAGAGAAAAAAAACTTGGGTTTATTCTTTTTCCTATAAAAAATCAGACAAATAGGACAATTAATAAAAGAATAAATATAAATAAAATTAATAAAAGAAGAAAGAAAGAAAAAAAAAAAGAAAAAGAAAGTCGAACCAAGTTGGGAAAAGCTTGTTTATGGTTAGCTTATTTAAAAAATAAGTTTAAGTTTAAGCTCACATTATAATGTGTTTGTGAGTATTCATGTGAGAAAAATGTTTAATTTAAATATATATATATATATATAATATTATATTTTTATATGTATACTTGTATTACAAGAATAAATTTATATAAACTTGATATTAAACAATACAAGTATATAAATAAGTTTATAAAATATCAAATTAATATTTATAATTTAGTGATAATTAATGTTGGGGTCTTTTTGTAAACATAATACACATTGCATTTTGACAAGTTAACGATTAGATTCTGGTCCTTTGAGGCAGTCAAATTTAATATTCACATCAATAGATCGCTCAATATTGGGCACTATTGTCGTGTTTTCTTTTAGGCAATAAAATAACATAACAAACAAGGAGATTAGATAAATAGTGAGAAAAATAAAGTTTCTAACGTGAAGGTACGGGTATGAACCATATATAGAAATAAAGTTTGAGTTTACCTAAAAAAATAAATAAATAAATAAAGTTTGGCAAGAGTATATAATATAATAAGAGAGATGCTACGTCTATAACATTTTTACAACAAATCGTAGGTGGTTAGTTGTTATTGGTTCAAATTTGAACCTAACACGAAAATTACTTTTTTGTTCCAATAATAACAACTAGTAACAATCTGCCACTTATGATTTGTTGTGAAAATATTATGGACATATCATTTTTCATATAATAAATATATTAGTGAAATAAGTTTCCGCAAAAGAAAACATATTTATTTCGCTTTTGGTGCTATATATGCCGTGCCCCATGGAACTTTTGCAAAAACATGATCAGCACGTTAACATCAGTACGTGAAAGAAGAAGAGGACGTTATTCCTCAAATAGAGATGGATACTTTTAGTGGAAACTGGAAAATGGGTATTAGTGAAAACTAGAAGATATCAATGGCAGCAAGATAGCATGAATTAATGAAGATGTGAAAATCCACTGAAATATATATAATATTCCTCCAATATATGGAGATGCCATGGTCACTTTAATTAGTGAAAACTATCGGTCAATGGAAAATGGGCGATAGTGAAAACTAGAAGTTGCCAATGGCAGCAAGCATGAATGAAGATGTTAAAAACCTCTGAAATAATATTCCTCTTCAGTCTCTTTCAAGTGTTCAACTATTTTTTCTTTGATGCAGTTGAAATTTTGCGTATTTTTTCTTAATTTACGTGACTAAAATGTTGGAAAAATAGCATGGAGTGAATAAGAAATTGATATTTTTATGTTCACTTGAAGATGCTATTAAAAGTAGTAAAAATCCCGAGTCCTACATAGGAAAGGAAATCGATAATATATGAGTTTATATGCTCATGAGTTGGGCTTTTGGCATATGTGGACTGGGTCTACTTGTCCAAATAATAATATTTTATTATTTTAAATTTTGAGTCAGTTAGTCTGTGTACAACAGTTATTACTGAAATAGAGTACTTGTTCAGTAACGTATAATTTTGCATAGTCCCTCATTCATAAAAACTGCTTTCAGAAAAAACTCTCCAGTAAGAATTTTTGTGCATTCATTCTATGTCAAAGGGAGAGGAAGAGATATTGAGTAATTCGCAGAGCACGACCTTGAGTGCTTCGTTTTTGTGTTGTAGATCATTTTATCCTTGGAAGCAGATGTCCGTGAGTCTCAAAGCATCACAGTGATTGTGTGAGGGGTGAAATCTGCTTGAAGGAGATTGTGTCAAACACAAGACTTGATCTGATTTATTCATTCTTTACGCATCTGGTCTGTGATTTTTTAATTATTTACAAATTTCTCTTTATATATAAATTCAGTATTTGTTTATTATTGTTGTATTGTACATCTATTTGTGTTATTATTTTTTCTTAGATCTGTGTATTGTCCTTTTGCATTATCACAAAAAATAAATTGTTGATATATACCCAACATAAAATACTTTTTTTTTCTTTAATTAATATCTTATTTGAAGCTAATGGAGAATTGGTGGAAGCCATGCCAACAAAATCAAGTAAAGTTTTTACTTTAGTCTGTTGACGGTGCTCATCTAAATTTAAATTTTCAATTTAATTATTACAATTAACTTATTATAGTTTTTACTTAATAGTCATTTTACAGGATGGGAAAGACCCTTCTAGATTGTATGTTCATGTAGTGATTATTGTACAAGAATATATGGTGTGTTTTTTTTTTTTGAGAGATAAGTACAACATGCAGCTAAGGGTCATCAAATAGCCCACGGCCTATAGCCCGACCCAAAAACCCGACGGCTCACTGGGCTAATGGGCAGCCCGACCCGTTGTTATTGAGGCTCATGGGTAGCCCACTAGCCCAGTGGGTACCCAGTGGGCTAGCCCAGTAGCCCAAGCCGTTGCTCAGCCCGTTGGCCTAACCGTTGGCCCAGCCCAATTACTCATAATTCATAACAAAAATATATAGGAAGTGTATGAAGGATTGATCTTGAGATATTATAGAGGAATTTCTTAAGAGAACTCCCTCAACCACTAAGATAATCAACGTAATTGTGCTAAACTTAGTTTACTAAATATATATTTTTCTAGTAGTCTAGCAAATTTGAATTAACCATTGGACATTTTTTTTATTAAAGATAAAAAAAAAAAAAATTTAAAGCCTTAATAAAAAAAAATTAAATAGGTTTCCATCAACAAAAAAATTAAATAGATTTGACTGTAAAAAAATTTGTAAATAAGTATTAAATTCTTTAATTCTTTCATTTAAAAAAATAGATTGATTATTCCCGTATAAAAAATTGATTTTTTCCTTATAAAAATAATAAAATAATATGCTAACACAAGCCCATGGGTAATCCATTAAGCCCAACTTGATATCCCAGCTCATTAAAGACAAAATGGGCATTACCTATGGGCAAGGTCATGGGCTGAGGTTTTCTCTTTCGGCCTAGTCCGACCCGGCCCGTTAACTAGTTAATAGCCCATTATGCCCAGCCCATTGTGCCCATGGGCCAAATAAAAATGGGCCGGGCCAGCCCGACCAGGCCCATTGACGACCCTTACATGCTGCTAACCCTGCAGCTTGAGCCATTTTCCCCCTAGACCTCTAAGCATTTTGTGCATAGGGAGGTACTAATTTAACAGATAATCGTGAACCTATGTGTAAATTAATGTTTCACTAACCATTAATAATATGAAAATATTGCCACAATTACAACTAAGACAAAACCAGTTTCAGTAAGTTGCTCTGTGTAACCCATATTACTACGGTTTTTAACAATTAACCTATGTTAGAGCACCAGCATTCATTATTTCAATTCTATCCTATTTTACCATCTAAAAAGCCACTTTATCAATTATACAATACCATTTTTCACTACACCCAACATCCAATCTTCTATTTTCCTATTCTACTCATTAAAATAATATATTTACGCATTAAAATATATAACCAAGTCCTCTCAGAGAAACCCTGTTGCAAAAAAGAAAAACCCAGAAATTCACCTTGCCACCACCACGCCACCGGCCAGCAACCACCACCACAACCAAACTCACCACCAACAACAACCACAAGAAACAACCACTAAGAGGGAAAGAAACACAAAAAATTGCCAAAAACCACCACCACCGATCGAGGAAATTGCCAAGAAATCCATTAAACATACCCAGCAAACCCAAATTAATCCACCAGCAAATCATAACAGTAAACCCATCAAACCCAAATCAATCCACCACCCACCGATACACCACCTCAGCACCAACCTGACCTGCCACATCTGCTTCCACATCAAACCCATGAGCGCCACCAACCCATGAGACCCACGATCCACGGCGAGCTCGGCACCACCCTGATCCACCACCATGGCACCAGCCTGAGACCCACGACGGCTTAGTCACGATGAGCACGGCACCACCCTGATCCATGGCGAGCACGGCACCACCCCAATCCACCACCACGGCACCACCCTAATCTGCCATATCAAACCATGAGCTCCACCAAATATGAGGCCCACAGAGGCTTGATTCAAGGGAAAATAGAGAAAAAAAAAAAAGAAAGGAAAGGGAAGACAGGGATGAGAGAGAGGGAAGAGTTGAATGAGAGAATGAACTGAAAAAGAAGAAAGAAAAAGAGAGAGAGAGAGAGAGAGAGAGAGAGAGGAGATGAGAGTATTGGTGAGAGAGTGAGGAGATAAAGCAAACAGTAAAAAGAATAAAATATTAATATTTGGTTTTACAATTGAGCTACAGTGCATTCTAAATGTAGAATGACACTGTAGCTCAATTGTAATTTTTTTTTTTTTTTTTTTTTTTTTTTTTACAATAGTTGCATTTTACCCCTTTCAATGGAGCTGACATTTTGGGCCTGGATTGTATAATAAGCTTACATTTGCAATTTGCCATCTTCGTTATTGATGCTCTTAGGAATGAATTGTTTCAATATCCAATCACTTTGCTTTATGCTACCTAAAAAAATTAGTATAACTTACATGACATTTAAATGTGCAAGCTAATTAAAATATATAATAATAATAATAAGCCTAACTCAGATACTAAAATCCCGTTAGGCCGTAACTTTCTCATTCTTGAGGAAGAAAAAAAATGCCCACCAGAAGCAAAATAACTATAAAGCCACTCAACAGTTTCATCTTTTTTTTTTTTTTTTTTTTGTTGAGAAAACTCAACAATTTTATCTTAATTAAATATTTCATGCATAAGATATATGTATCATATCTCCTACCCAATATTGTTACTAAAAGTTGCATCACATTGTGAATACTTAATATCAATTATTATTAAGTGTCAAAAGTCTTGTAACTCAATTGACACTTTTTAGTATTTTCAATAGAAACATTCAAGGCAGGGGCGGACCTAGGCTTTCAAGTTAAGGGGGTCGAAGTATAAGAAGAAAAAAAAATCCAAATAAGTATCCATGTAGTACTAAGAAACTATCAACCAAAATCAATACACAAAATCATTGTTTCTTAATATATTAAGATGCAATCATTTAACAACCAAAGAAAAAAAAAATTTTGTTTCTTAAGAGCATCAATCGTTGCAAATATATATATATATATATATATATATATATATATATATATATATATATATATATATATATATATATATATATATATATTTAGAAACCATAACTTACTTTGCTACTTTAATATAGCATTTGAAATGTCTCGTATAGTAGTGTTTTTGGTATTTGGTGTTCTAAATACTAAATATTTACCATTTAGAACACCTAATTCTAGTATTCTAATAATGTGATGCTTGGAATTTTTAATTTTAAAATTTTGTTTTTTTTAATAAGTTTTTGAGTTAGGTGGTTGCTAATTGGGTTAGGCTAATTAAAAGAGGAGTCTAAGTTTTTGGAAGAGTGAGACACAACTCTAAAAATAAATATATATAATCATTAAAAAAAATTCTTTTTTTTTTTGGGTAGGGGGGCCCAATTTTTTTTTTCCTTTTTTTTTTTTTTTTTTTTTTTTGGGCCAAGGGGGCTGGGTTCAAGGTTCAAATTATCCTCTCTCAACTAATAATTTATATATAAATAAAAATGTTAGAGAAAGTCTAAAATCATTGATTATTTAACCGATTTGACGCCATCTCTCTCAGTTTGTAATAAGAGTGAGTATGAAATTTTCAGTGTATTTATTCGGTGTCTGTAGTCCTACTCATACAACAATTTCAAAATTTACCGTAGATACATGCAGTCTGATCATTGGAAAGATGTGTTTAACTTCGTAAATGGCTGGGCACAATCCAAAGTTCAAAACAGTGTGTTTTGTCCCATTAGGAATAACAAGTATGTTTACCTATGCGATATACGGATAATATTGTAATATTTTATATAAGATGGTTTTAGAAAATATTATATATATATATATATATTATAGCATAATTGTTATAGAACTTTATTAGAAATGAGTTCATCATAGGGTTTGTCTTACCTCTAGTGCTTTTTTAAATGGAATCTCTTTTTGTTTTAATGAGAAACTGCTACATCACACACTAATTAAATAAAAAGTGGAGATTAAAACTTACTACCACTTGTCATTGTTATTTAAAACAAAAAGAAATGTTTAGTTAAAAAAGTGCTAGAGGTAAATCAAACTCTTGATCATAAAAAGCAACAATTAAAAATTGAATACATATATCTATTATAATTATTCAATTGAAATAATGAGAAATTAAATATATAAAAAAATTTGGAGGAATATTATAGAATAAAATTTGATATAAAATGTGTCTTTCTCTTTTTCCTTAATTTTAAAACAAAATACATATCCCAATTCCCAGACACCCACAAACAATCACATCATTTACAAAACCCACAAATACACAACGTTCGACCTTAACATCAAAATCGTAATTGTCGCTTTTATTTAATACAAAATGCAAACTCCCTTTCCTTGGTTGTAACCAACTCAAATGGATTAGGATTAAATGAAACAACAATGTTAGAGCTAGTTAGGTGTCATTGAAAGATTAAAGATAAATGACATCATTTTTTGTCTATGTATTTGATATGGGATGGCATGAAGGGTTATGGGTAGGTATATATAAATGGGTAGAAGTGTAAGAGGTGAAAATGATGAATTAAAATGCAAAAAGTTTTTTTCTCAAAAAAAAAAAAAATGCAAAAAGTTTTGTGTGTATATGTGAGGAATGAAAAGTCTTGAAACATTGAATTAAAGGATACAAAGAATATTTATTTGTTAATTAGAAAAGTCTTCAAACGTTAAACCAAATGAAACAAAATTCTGTATTTAAGTTGTTCTTATCTTTAATGTGACACTTGAGAATATTTCAATTATATTTGTATAGAATGTGCCATTTAGAAGAACTTCATGCTTTACAGCATGAGGTCTCTACTTATATATATATATATATTGATATTGTTGTGTGTAGCGTACAATCTAATCAGTTTCTTATCTCCCAGTCGAAAGAAACAAAAGAAGTGCGACAGTGCATTAAGGAAAGAAAAGGACTAAAATTTTTTGAATCACAACATTACAAAGTTCCAAACGGTATTAATGGTTAAATTGAAATCAATTATCTTAGTTTTCCACTTTATTATCTCATTGAAAACTCACTAAGTGTATAAAACATTTGTGAATGTTTAGACCTCAAATTACAGATTTTCCAATACAAGCTTATATTCAAACAATATATGTACGGAATATGAAATATAAGCAATATTCAAATTAGCAAACTACTCTAAGCCATTAATTAATCACAACCAGTAGAAATTAAAAGTTAAGAGTAAGGGAAAGAGAGATGCAAACAAAAGATAACACCGACACATGTTATTGAAGGGGAAACCGAAAAACTCGGTGAAAAACCTCTTCGCCGCCCTCCAAGCGGTAAATGATCCACTAGAAAATCAGTTGTGATACATAATAGCAATAGACCCTCCAAACCTAATTTACTCAATGCACTTAAGCCCTCCAAGCTTCTTGCTCCAACAAGGTTATGCCGAACCTTGTCTTCTCTAGCTTTCCGGATCCCGCAATTAATCTATTACATCAACTAATATGAATTGGTTCTCTCTTGAACTGCTTCCCAAACACCAAGTACCTTCTCACTACTCTGAATTTGGTGAGGTAAGGATTTGGTTTATAATCCTCTCATGAGTATGATAATGGAGAGAGTGAGAGTAGAAGAATTTGGAGAATCAAGTGTATAAAATTGTGGATGAATCAATCTTGTTTTTCTCTAGAGTTTCTCTCTCA
Source organism: Castanea sativa (assembly GCF_040712315.1). NCBI lineage: Eukaryota > Viridiplantae > Streptophyta > Magnoliopsida > Fagales > Fagaceae > Castanea > Castanea sativa. The sequence goes on along the minus strand of NC_134019.1, from coordinate 26,059,510 downwards.
AAATTCTATCTAGAAGCTCTCTACATTTCGTGGGTATAAGGGTATTTATAGTAGGGTATGAAATGGAATGTGAAAAGTCACTTTTCAGCAAAACAGGGTGCACTGGTGAGTCACTCGCGACTGGGATGAGTCGCGAGTTCCAGTCGCTAGTTACCAGACTAGGCCAGACTGTATTTTTTGTCCTACAGTGATCCAGCTGGCTTGACTTTTCATCTTTTTGCATGCTTCACATGTGTGCTTCATTTTGGCGAATCATCACTCGTGAGTCAGTCACGAGTGACCTTCTTATTGCACACTTTTGATCAAATCTTTACATTATCTCACACACAACCCTTACATTATTACCACCTAAATACAGGGTTTCTAAATGTTGAATTACAAGCAAATTTGGCACTAATAAAACAACACATAATTGAATAAATTCAAATTTACACTCATAAATGCATTAATTATGTGTCTAAATTTCTTTCATTTTAAGTTGTGTTTATATTTTATATTGAGAAAAAGAATGAGCCATACAATTGACTGAGCATAAAGTAGAACACTCATGTAAAAAGAATTGATACATAATATTTATTTTTCTAAAATTCATATGATAGATAGTACAATTGATTTGGAATTTAACATTCTTTTTCAAGTTTAGTTGCCTTTTGAATAAAAAAAAACAATAAAATATAAAAACAAATTTAATTACACACATAATCAAGTATATAAAAATTTATTATTTGCTTAAGTTATTTAAAATAATCAAATACTTGTGAATTTACTCAAAGAATCATTCTTTATTCTATGTTTAATAATTTATTACATTTCTCTCTTCTTAAAAACATGTGATTTATGTAAGCCACACACACATATGAACCTTTATGTGGGAATGGGCTTATTTGCAAGCTAGTTGAACAACTCTATATAAAGTAGCAGTGAAGATGATTCACGGGTCAACATGGAAATTCGCAATGTTACAGTGTGTATGTAATTAGTGTAAAGTAGGTTGTCAGTATGTGATAGTACAGAGTCTTTGGCTTTCTGGTTTGACATTGTTGTTTAGTGTTTACTACATCTACATCCTACCGACATTTCCTTGTTTCTTTGCTTTCACTTTCTTTATTAGTTTTACATGTAACGCTCGTACTTCTTTCAATATCAGGATTTGGTTTGTTATTTCTTACTGTGTTACAAATTGAGCAAAAGGTTGTTTCTGTATGGAAGAGATGAAGCTTTTCACAGAAACTTGCAACTTATGGCTCTCATGCATTTTACTGCTTTCAGGTCTCTCTCTCTCTCTCTCTCTCTCTGAGTGTTATCATTAAACATACTATACGCTTTCTTTCTACAAATTGTTTTTAGAGTAAGAATTGTTTTAGTGCAAAGATTTATATATATATAATAAATATGTCCATTTTTTTTCTCCACTATATTTTATTAGGATAATCTAGAAAAAGCTTATCGATAAATGATGGCTAACATTTTCATTTCAACTAATTAATGCAGGGATGAATATCAGTGCTTTCTCCTACGATTACTCCTCAACAACAAAGGCAAGAAAAAAGAAACCTTCCATTTTGTAAATTGGGGGGGGTGTCTATTTCACACTGCACAGTGCACACACATTTTTTATTATTATTTTAATTATAACTGAAAACATGATTTTAAGTTATAAAAACTCAAGTGTGTGTAACACACTGTGTACAAGAGCTTTTTTTCATTTGTAAAAAAATGTTTGAATTCCAGAAATTTGTGTCTGGGGATAGAGTTTCTTTTATATTTCATTTTATTTATGTGAGAATAGAGTTAGAGGCATGACTTTCATGCACTCTTTCGCTCGTATATATGCAAAAGCATTTGGTTAAATCCATATTCAATTAGAAAATGCATTTCATAATTGATGACCCTATTTTGATAAAGCAGTGCTTGGTAGAGCCCCAGAGAGCTCAATATGGAGGAGGGATGATAGTCAATCCAGAATTTAATCATAGCTTAGAGGGATGGACCATGTTCGGACAAGGAGAAATTGAAGAACGAATTTCAAAGGCAGGCAACAGCTTCATTGTAGTACACAATAGAACACACCCACTAGACAGTTTATCTCAGAAGGTTCTACTTGAGAAAGGAAAGCTCTATAGTTTTTCAGGTAATAATATCTTCGTTGTGTGAAGAAATTCACGACAGAGTAACATGGATTCTATTGTGGAAATTTTATAGTGAGTGCAATGAATTAAATAAATTTCATGGTCCATATTTAGTCTTCATGAATCAAACTGTGTGTACATGATATCATCTAGTCTTAAATTCTAAATCTAAATTTAATTATATAAAAACTATAATTGATTTTAAATAATGTGACACTATTTATCAACTATTAATGTGACACTATTTATTAACTATTAAATCCTGACCATGAAATGGCAATGTCCCCTAAGCAAACTGAAGCACATCAATAGTCAATTGCATTACTGTGTATGTAATTCGATCTTTTGCTCTTTTTAAGAGATTTTTATTAAAAAAATCAACTGAAGTTGAACATTTTTCAGCTTGGATTCAAATCAGTGAAGGAAGAGAGACAGTTTCTGTCCTCTTTAAAACAGCTGATGAACTGGTTCGAGGTGGTAAGGTGATTGCTGAGCATGGATGTTGGTCTCTGCTAAAAGGTGGCATAGTTGCAAATTTCTCAACCCATGTAGAGATCCTTTTCGAGGTGAAATATTTCTCCTGTGTTTGGTTTTTCCAATAAATTTTTTTCTTTTAAACTTTATTTTACTAATTTAGCTTTCTTTGGAACTGAATATATATGCTCATGCATCATTTTCATCAATGTAGAGCAAAAACACAAAAGTGGATATATGGGTGAATAATGTATCATTACAGCCATTCACTAAGGAGCAATGGAAATCCCACCAAGACATAAGCATCAGCAAGGTAATTATAGGTTCGCTGTCCATTCCTCACATCAAGTACAAATATGCTTCAACTTCCCTTTCTTTTGCCACACAATTGACCAAACATATAGCAAGTCCATGAGGAAAATTAGGCTCACATTCCATTCCTCACATTTATAATTTTTTGTTAAGTGAATAAAAAACATAATCAGAAACGCTACAAATATGAGCAATCTAAATAGTACTTTAGAACTCCACCATCGTGTTTAAAATTCTAGTTAAATTTGAATCATGCAGGTACGTAAGAGCAAGGTGAGGTTCAAGGTAATTCATGCAAATAAAACTGCAATGCAAGGTGCTATAGTCTCTATCAAGCAATTGAAATCAAACTTTCCTTTTGGGTGTGGTATGAACTACCGTATTCTTGAAAGCACTGATTATCAAAACTGGTTTGCATCGAGATTCAAATTTACCACTTTCACTAATGAGATGAAGTGGTATAGCACTGAGAAAATACAAAGCCAAGAGAACTATACTGTCCCAGATGCAATGGTAAAATTTTCTAAACAAAATGGCATTTCCATCAGAGGTCACAACATATTTTGGGACAATCCCAAGCAGCAGCCTAATTGGGTCAAATCCCTTTCTTCTGATGATTTACGGAAAGCTGTAGAAAAAAGAATCAATTCAGTGGTGTCAAGATACAGAGGGCAGCTAATTGCTTGGGATGTAGTTAATGAGAATCTTCATTTTAGATATTTTGAGGATAAGCTTGGTGAAAATGCTTCTGCAGTATTCTATTCCAAGGCTTACCAACTTGACCCTAACACAAATATGTTCATGAACGAGTATGGTACCATAAATGGTGGGGATGAGAAAGCAAGCCCGGCCAACTACAAGAAAAAAATAGAAGAGATTCTGCAATATCCAGGGAATGAGAAGATATTACTAGCTATTGGCCTGCAAGGAAATTTTGGTTCAGGCCAGCCAAACCTTGCTTACATGAGATCTTCTTTGGACATTCTAGGTGCCACAGGACTGCCCATATGGCTTACCGAAGTAAGTGTTGGTGTTGCCAAAGACACTGATCAGGTATTCCAGTTTAGAAAGAAAAAATATTAGACTCATGCAAAAATGTCTTGGTTCACCCAAGTAAAAATGGATTAAAATTACAACTACAATAATGTGTTAACTAATTAATGGTTTCAAACCAACTAATTTTATTCTTACTACTATTTAAGTAAGATTTTAGTTCGATGCTGACACTGGCTGTGGACAGGCCCAGCACTTGGAGGATATACTAAGAGAGGCTTATTCTCATCCTGCTGTCAAAGGGATTGTCATGTTTGCAGGCCCAATAGCAGCTAATTTCAAGGAAATGCCCCTTGCAGATACAAACTTCAAAAACACTCCAGCTGGAGATGTTGTGGATAAGCTGCTTCATGAGTGGAAACATTGTCAAGCTCAGGAATTCACAGCAGATGACAAAGGATTTGTAGATGTTTTACTATTTCATGGAGACTACAATGTAACTGTACAACACACACAGGCCAACTCTTCCACCACTCTAGGTTTTAGGGTGACTAAAGATACTCCACAAGCAACCATCGACATTCTAATACATACCTGAATTATAACTATTTTTATCTTTTGCGAGGTTTAGAGGAGGTGATTGGTAGGTAGGTAGTCTACCCCTATTTGTCTCTCTAATAGAAGAAATAAACAATAAAATTTCTCTAAGTACACAGAAAATGTTTTTAAGTATATGTGTTAACATGGCAAGATCCTTAACAAATGTCCTTGAAATAACTTCGATACTATACCGATCTCTATACCATATAAATTTCAATAATTTAGTATGTATTCAGATATCTATACTATACAAATCTAAGCTGATATAAGGTGTAGTTCAACCCCACATAAAGAGCAGACTATCATATCAAAGCATACATGCACACGCACATACCAGCACGCAGGCACACAGCACACAAACAAAGAAATGACATTCATGAAGTTCATCATGTGAATTTTAGATGCCCAGACCACTTGAGTCTGACCGCCCAAACAAACAAAGAATATTCATGAATTTTAGATACTTATGGGTAAAAGTAGTGGTTTCTATAGAATCATCAACAATAGTAGAGTTGTGAACTTGTGGGTCACTCGTAGACTGAGTTTTTCAATTTGCTTTTGTTTTCATTGGTGTTACTGCAACCAAATCAAGAACATCTTTTAAAAAAAAAAAAAAAATTTATCTCTCAAATTGATTTGTAAGTACATTCTTTAGTCAAGTGAAATTCAGCTTACAATATTCTGTCACGCGCATTTTATCAAACACCCCATACGCTCGGATACAAAGCCCGACTGCCCGAGCATTTGATAAGTGATTTCAATTTAAGACTTAATCGAACTCCATGAAGAAACAAAATCGAAATTCAAGATAATTTTGCACACTAAAAGTTTTACCGCTGAAACCAGATTGTAGTTGCTATGCTTGATTTCAAGATTCTAGCCATACTCAATTGTCACTTTACATATAAAAAAAAAAAAAAAAAATTGAGAAGACAAAAGCATAGGGACAAAGTATATATCCTGCAGGAATATACATCTAGGACTGTTTGGTTTCAAAAAGTGCTTTTGGACATCATGGTAACAACAAAGAGTGGGTTGCAGTTAAGAAGTTGCAGCCTTCCAAATAGGAACTCGCCAATTCATGTATACAGTATACACCATACCGGTTTGGTAATTGTTTTTTATTTTTATTTTTTAAAAGTAGCTTTTCTCTTTCACACATCACATTACTAAAATAAAAGTAACTTTTTGTTTTCACAATATTTATAAATATGCCACTGTATTCATATTCATAGAAAACAAAAATGCTAAAAAATTGTGTTTATTTTTTGTATTCAAATCCAGCTTTTGGGATTCTGAAATTAAAACTAAATACTAAACCAAACTAGGTTTTTTAGTGGTGAGACCTACTAAAAACTAGGCATGTTCAAGATTCTACTAGCACAGACGAAATCGGCCGGTGCCGAACCAATCCGACCGATACAAAGCTACACCGCAGGTGTTCGGAGAGGTGGTCAGCAGCGATCTGGGCATACCGAAGGCGGCCGGTGTGGCGATCGGCGGCCATTTTGCACTCCGACGAGAAACCGCACCGCACCGTATGTATTTATATTTATATGCTATGATTTATATGTATAGTTACTATAGGCTTCAATATACAGAATTTGTGAAGGTGAGAGTTTGGGAGACACAAGGAAGGAAGAAGGAAAAAGATGAAGAAGGAAAAACGGCTCTGGAGATTAGAGAGAAATAAGAGAGCGTAATAGGAAACGTTGTAGGGTTTGAAAATTTTAACTACAAAATAGCAAAACGACGTCGTTTGAACCTGTTATTAATTCTAATATGAGTCTCAAAATGACGTCGTTTTGGTATCAGATTTAAAAAAAAAAAAAAACTTGAAACGATGTTGTTTCAATTCAAACCCTAAATGTAATAGTCCCCATCCCCAGTTGAGTTCAGTTCCCCACCTCTCTCTCTCTCTCTCTCTCTCTCTTCTCGTTAGTTTTCCTCACCCAAGTGTCTCCGCCTCTCCTCTCTCTCTCCCCTCACTCCTTAGCCTGTAGCCCTCTGCCATTTGCTGTCACTGTACTCCGTCGCTTGATGCCATTGTTCTTGGAGTTTCGCCCTCTCCCCCTCCCTTTTTTGTCCTAGCTATTTAGAGAAGGTTTGGACTTTTAATGCTCCTTCTTGCAATGCTTTCTGCCTGTTTTGTTTATTTTGTTTTCAATAGTTTTTTTCTTCTTTTATGACTCAAGTTTAGTTTAGTTTAGTTTTTTTTTTTTTTTTTTGGTGATTTGAAGTGGGATAATTTTTAGAGAGATTGTGAATTTGTTTCTTTTCTTTCATGTTTGTTTTTTTCTTTGGAATATTTAGGTTCTTTCGTGTTTGTTTTCTTTTGTGATTATGTTGTATTTGGATCCTGAGAAAATTGAGGAATTCACCGAATGAACCGCACCAAACCGATATTGTGTACCACACCTCCTGTAGACTGGTTTTACCCCTCCACTGGTGAGTTGCGGTCAAGCACGAGAGAAAACCGCACCCTATAGGTGTGGTTAGGGATGGCCATGGGTAGGGTATGGGTATACCCGATCCATACCCGACCCGAATATCAATATCTAGGGATGGCCATACCCATTGGGTAATGGATATCCAACCCTACCCGATTCAATTATTCCGGGTAATACCCGGTCCTTGATGGGTAGAACTTAACGGATAGGGTATGGATATTACCCGAATTATTCGGGTAGGGTATGGATAATATCCATACCCGACCCGTATTTAAAAAAAAAAAAAACCCCTAAATCTCTCTCTCTCACAGTCTCTGCCGTCACTCTCTCTCTCTCTCTCTCTCTCTCTCTCTCTCTGTTCTGACTCTGTGTTTCTGAGCCAACGAGTCCCTGAGCCAACGATCTGCGACTCTGCGAGTGTTCAGCTTCTTGGAGCTGAAATCGGCAACCAAAAATAGTTGAACAATTTCTTCGTTTCTGATTCCAAAATCATAATTTCAGGCAAGCCCGATTTCTTCGTTTTATTTATTATTTTGCACAAATATTTTTTCAGTTGAACAAACAGTGATATACGTTTTTGGTTTTAGAAAATGGGTTCTGTTGGGATTATTGTATTGAAGTGAATGACACATTCTTTGTTTGTTTGGTTTCAAAAGAAAAATCTTTTCTGTGGGTATCTGGGTTTAGTTGATTATTAACTTTTGTTTACTTTTCTAGATTGAATTTGTCAACTAGTGTGTGTTAGATTTTGGTTTTAGAGTTTGAATTTAGCTGGGCATGTGTCAAATTTGGTTTTTGATTGAATGTTATCAACTGGGTATGTGTTAGATTTGGTTTTTGATTGCATTAAGGTGTTTGATTCTATTTGGGGATATGTCTATTTATAGAGAGAAGTGAATTTCTGTACAGAGGCAAGCCAAAATTCCCAGACCCCCAACTTGGTTAATTATTTCTATCTAGACTTGAAGTTCAAATTTTAAAAGAAAATGAAATGAATTAGGCTATTGGTGTACTTTTCATTTTGTATATAATATAATTGACAGACCAGCTCTAAACAAAATTTCCAAGTTATAGTCTCTTCTTGTGCTCTGTTTCTCAAATTCTGCTAGTCCACAAATTTGGCTTGCCTAAGGCCTAAGGCCTAAGGCCTAAGGGAGTAATCCTCGTATGATTAAATTATATTGTATTTAATCAAATTTGTTAGAATGCCGACTGAATTATATTACTGAGCTGATCTATATTGTATTTTTTGTAGATTGCTAAGATGTTCTCTGCTCTATATTAAGTTTAAAAGATCCAAGTAAACCTTTAGTTAACTTTGATCTTTACTAACATGAGTTGCAAAGAGTTCAAAGAAGGCAAGGTCTGTACGATTATTGCTCTAGGAAAATAGAGCTGTGGAGCTTTAGCATTAAAACTTTTGTGATATAGAGCTTTGACTAAGAATCTCTTTACCGTTCTGAGTGTTTGGAAAATTTATAGTGAATAGTGCTCTAAAGATCTGAATTTCTAAAGCATGTACAGTAGTTCAATTTTCCTAAAAGCTCTAACTTTCAGCTTTTCTGTGTAAAATTTTTAAGAGTATAAAGCTCTTTTTAGTGGGTTACCATACACTTCATTTTTAGCTCTTAAATTTCTGTAAGGCCCTACTCAACACAGAGCTGGTTAGTTTTTAAGTTAAAATGATTTGCATTAAAAAAAAAAAAAAAAAGTTTCGGGTTTCGGGTAGGGTATGGATATCCATGGATAATAATTCGGGTAAGATTTGGGTATGGATATTAATGGATATTGATATTCGGGTATCCATGGGTAAGCTTTTCGGGTCGGGTATGGATCGGGTATACCCATACCCTACCCATGGCCATCCCTAATCTGCATAACCCTTGCCAATGCCGGTGACTCGGTTCAAAAATTTTCCAAAAAGAAAAAAATGTAATAAGCTACTAACGGGCTCCAAAAAAAGAAAAAAGAAAAAACCCAGATTACAGTTAGTTACACCTTCTTGAATCTTGATCTTACATGTCGGGTCGGGTAAAAACCGAAACCACATAACAAAATTAGAAAATACCAAAAATACCCATCATTTACGAGCTTTCTTTCTCAGAAATCTCAGCCAAAACCCTCCTTGCAAAGAGAAGAGAGAGCAAACACTCGAGTCTCAAATCATACGAAAAGGTTAGTTCCATTCTCACATTTCATTTGATTCTCTTCAAATTTAATTTCATTTTCTCGGCAACCAAGCAGATTCGACAGTCTTCAATAAAAAAAAACCACAAGATTTGGTTTTGAAAATAATGTAAAAGAAGATTTATACTGAGTAAAATAATAATGAAAATCATTTTTAAAAAAAAATCAGGTTCAACTATAAGGTTTTGGTATGAAGTATAAAGCACTTAGATTCCTCAGTTTTGGGACAACCCAAAAAAAAAAATGCTTTTGTTTTTGAATGTTGAGATGATTTTATTATATGTATTGTTTATGTTGTTGTTGTTGTATTGGTTTTGAAGTGAGATGGCTTTGAGAGGTGTATGGCAACTTCAAAAGCTGGTTGTCAGCTATTCTGATTGGGGAGGAAGCAGTAGGGGCATCAGGTATGCTTTATATTTATATATAAATGCATGTATGAAATTGGGTGTTTGATAGTTTTTGCTTAGAACATAGTTTTAGCTTAGAACTTTCTGCTAGAAACAAAAAGTAATTTGAGTGAAGAAAGTTTCTTGGTTGATTTGAATTTTAGACTTTTTTTTTCTTTAGAAAGAAAATAAATTTTTGGTACATTTTGTGTGCTAAGATTATGTCCCTTATTGCATTAACTTTAATGAAACTTATTACTTATCAAAAAAGATTTCATCTTGATGGTAGTGATGTGTACCCTTAGGACATAATTATGCCAGACACTGTAGAACTACTGTGTCTTTGGTGGGGAAGACGCGATAATTATGTTATGATGTCCTTACTGTCAGTCTGTTTAACTTATACAAAGGATAGCGGTCTAAGGTGGTTTTACAATTTGGCAATGGGAATTGCCCTAGACTCTGTGACTCCAGGCCTTTCTGTATACTTTATAGCAGGTTAAATTCACATTTCTCAGGGTACTGGATTGAGTATTATGTGTTCTAGCAAATTAAGTTTGCATTTTACAGCTCACTCAGCTGCTAAATATGCTATTGCTCTTAAAGTAGGTTTCTTGTGTAATAACTGTGATTTGCCTTCCCCTATCTTGAAAGCATGTAGGCAAGATTGTTGTACCTCCTGTTGTTCTTCTTAATCTAATGAAATGGCAGATTATCAAAAAAAGTTTGCATTTTATGGGGTACTGGACTGAGTGTTATCTGTTGCCAATAGGAACTTCTTGGATAGTCCCGCTTTATGCTATTTCGGAACCCGTTGGGCTATGAGCATTGTTCACAGTTGCTATTTATCTTTTATCTAGACTCATGAGGGCTTCAGGGCTGTTAACTTTCTCATGAGAGTTTTTAGGTAGAATATGAAGTTGCTTTAGTTTCTCATATGGTATTTCCATGGAGTTTTAAAGTTGAGAGTACCAAAAAGAAGAAAAGGTGAGTGATACCTATCAAAGAACATTAAAGGTGAGTGAAGAAAGATACTTATTTATCCCATGTAACTTTGTTATAATGGGACCATAATGAAGTTATCTTGCAATTGCAAATGGATGGGATAGCAAATAACTTATGTGTTTTGAGGCTTTCTTTAGATTTTCTGGAAGTTATTAGCAGTATTTGGTATTCTGGGGGTAAATTCATTCGCTAGTTCTTCCAAATCACTCCTGGTGCTTTTTTCAAAATTGCTTTATAGTTTTTTATTGGTAAGTTTATACATGCATCGAATGGGTCTTGAACCCATACTCTCACCCTCAACTTAGCACTTATTAAGGGGAGGAGGTGCCAGCAAAGCTCATTAGCAAAATTGCATTACGGTTTTGTGATCAAGATATTGATAAATTGCCAATGGCATAATGGAGGCAATACTTATTGGACTGGTGCTATATGTGCAAGTGTAATGGTGAATCGGTTGATCATCTCTTTCTTCATTGTCCGGTTGCAATGGATATGTGGGCTATGGTGTTTGGGTTGTTTGGAGTGAGCTGGGTTATACCGCAATCTGTAGTGGAGCTTCTAGCATGTTGGCAAGACAGTTTTGGCTGCCATCGAAATGGGTATATATGGCTTATGGTTCCCCATTGCTTATTGTGGTGCCTTTGGAGGGAGAGAAATAGTCGGTTCTTTAAAGATAAGGAGAGATCCATATCAAACTTGAAGCTATTTTTCTTTAGAACTTTAATGGATTGGTTGGCTGGCTTACAGAACCAATCTTTTTCATCCTTTCTTGATTTCTTAGATTCTTGTAATTTTTGTTCTTGATTGTTTGACCCCTTGTACACTCCCTATGTACTAGGGTGTTTCACCGTTTTTGAGATCAATAAACTTTTACTTATCAAAAAAAAAAAAATCCCAACCATTTTCCTTGCTTCCATTACACTTTACTTTTTAGTGATATGGTGGCAAGAAATCACGTACTGTGAATAGAAAGAATCTAGCTTAGGTTTGGTGTCAAAAATGGTGTTAATTATGTATATTTCTTTCTTTCTTTCTTCTTTTTTTTTTTTTTTTTTTTTTTGGTTTGTTTTAGTTGGCTGGTTTGGTTATGCAAGTTTTGTAAACTATTGATGGAAGCACAAATTACCGTGTTGTATATTTCCTTTCTATTCTGCGTTCTTCCTAGTAGGATTATTTATATTTACTGACTGCTTTTTTGGTCAATGCGCTACAAGCACCACTGAGAATAATAGTAATATCTAGGATCTGAGATGAATAATTGGTTAAGATCTCTGAAGGTAATCATAAAACTGGACATCCAGCAGGGTTCGTTTTGTGAAAAGAAACTGGATGCTAAACATAGGCCATGGCTTTTTTTACTTGTTTTGGCATTTTACTCTCTACAATTTCTTTTTCATTGTTTCATATATATTATCTAGCTGACATGCTTGAGTAGATGTAGGTTTTAAACTCCCCCCCCCCCCACATACACCGTTAAATAAATAAATAAATTTTAAAAAAAAAAAAAAAAACCCTTTAGTGGGGTTCCAGTGGGGTTCCCCTTCCTCTTTACAGGGGCATCAATCTTCTGTGTATAATATATTTGGCCAAACTTCTCAAAACCTGTGTTCTTTCATAAAGTATTAAAAATCTAGTGTTTTCCTTCATTTGCTTATTTAATGATTAATAAGAATCAATATGGCAGGGCATTTATGGAGTCGCATCTGCCAGCATTTAAAGAGAAAAATCCTCAGTTAGAGGTTGCTACTGAACTCATTCGTGGTCAGCATCCACATTTGAAAGCCTTTTATCGTAAGACTCTCTCTCTCTCTCTCTCTCTCATGCATGTGAAGTGTAATTAAGGATTTCTTTTGCCAAATGCACAGGGAACAAAAATGAATGGGTGGTATGTGTGAAGAATATGGATCCAGAAGAGGTTCTTCTACATGCAACTAGGCTAAGGAATGCATTGGGAAGAAAGGTTGTGAAACTGAGGACAAGACATGTTACCAAACACCCTAGCGTTCAGGGTACATGGACAACGGATGTGAAATTTTGAGGCACAAGATACAGCTCCATATGAGTAGCTTCCTTGGGTGTGTTCTAATAGTTCTTTTTAGCCATGATTACAGGTCTAGTGGAACATTTACTTAGAGGAGCTTGAGGATTGTAATCAGTTGTGCAATCTGGCTAATGCTTTATATACTGCAGTATGATTCTAAGGGGATATTCATATTTCCCACATTTTGGAATTTTTATTGCATTTACCCCACTTTTTTTCTAATTGTAATAATGACTGGCATTTGGGTATTCATGTTTCTCCTAATCCTCTATACTTTGTCACAATTGTGGGATTAATCTGAGAAAGCAATGGTTTTTGTTTCCTATCAATAGGTCAACCTTGAACTCAAGCTCATGTGTCTATTCCCAGGCTCCCAGCCAATGTTAGCACTGTTGAGTGGACTTTTAGGCCCCCTATATATAGCCATGCAAGCTTGGCTGGTTTCCCCAGCTGGGTTGCATGTGTTTGACCTAAATCCAAATGAGGTTTACGTCTGAAAGAGGAAAAATAGATATATCATTTGACCAAGTGTGTTTGGGGCAAAAGGGAATCTGAGGACTGAGAGTACTGTGCAATTTTACTACTTTCCATTGACTGAACAGGATCAAGTATCGATAAGCTGAAGGATACAATTTTTTGTGACAATAGTTGATATGCCTTATTGTGATTGTTGAATAATAAAAATGATATCAGTAATAAATCTTAGTAAAGTGATGCTTCTATCAAATCAGACTATGTCAACAGTTATGGAAGATGTTTGTAACCCTAGTATTACTCATCAGTAAACAGAGAAATGCATCTAATCTGCCCTTCTTCAAGTTGTTTTATAGGGGTTCAGGTGTTCCTGGGCACAGTAGCCAATCCCCAAGTAAAAAGTGGGAATTTTTTGAAATCTTAATATATTTTTGCTTCTCTCCACTTGGAAATTAATCAATTATATAAATTTATAACGTAGGAAAGACAAGAAAAATCGTAGTAAAAGAATTGAAGTTGCTCTCCTTGCGAAGTAATCTCAGTGTTTTTTTTTTTTTCAGTTTGAGTTGAAACCCAACTATATCTTTCTAGTAACCACAAGCAGTCATTAAAATTTAAGCTAAATAATAATTAGCAAAAGCAGTCATTAAAATTTTTAGAGATCTAGATCACAACTTTTATGCCACAACTTTGATGTAACTGTAAGTGATTGTTTATCACTTTTACATGAATCTATCACTTTTTCTCTATCACTTATAATTGGTCATATCAAAGTATTGGCACAAGTTGTCCACAAATTTTCTCAAATTCAAAATTCAATAGAAACAATCATATCTTTGTAGGCTAACAAAAAACATTTTATTACAAAAAATGTCGGCATCCTTGAAAATTAACAAACCAAGAACCACAACTAGATACAAAAGAAGCAAATTTCATCTATAACCCAATTTTTTGCCTTGGAGCCAACAATTACTAAACAACCAGTCACAAACTTACGAATATATAACTATTTTGAGATGTGATATAACGTATAATGTATTTTCTAAATTATATTATAGATAATTTTTTCTCCCTAAAAAATAAAAATTAAGAATTTCTAAAATTAATTTATCTCTCTCTATTCTTACAAATATATAATTCTCTCATTTATGGTATTTTCGATTGATATTATTCTTTTTTTTAATGATCTATATTCTTCTAACTATTGTTATTATGCATTATATTTTCATAATTTCTTTTGGTACAATTAAATTTTTAAGTTTCAAAATTATTATTTTAATTTCTCATTCTCTTAAGGAGATTATCGTAATAATTAAAAGTTATCATAAAATAACAATTGATAGTACTCTTAACCCAAACTTGCATTTTCTCATTCTTTAGTAAGTACACTGAAATTGAATGAAGTTGATCAAATGGACTGAATGGATCAATTGGACCAATGTGAACCATATTAGACCAAATGGATCAAACTAGACTGAAGTAGAACAAAATGGACCAAAGTAGACCAAATTCTCAACCGTAATTATTAAACATAACTCAAAAAATTAATAATAATTATAATAATAAAGTGATGCAAAACCATAATCTATGATAAATAATGTATTCCAATGTGAAGGAAGTGGTTTGTTGTTGAAGTAATATCAATCAGATTTGTTATCACATTAATATTTTTAACTAAATTATTATGTATGTGTTTGTGATTCTATATCTATGTGCTTGTTGAAGGTTTTATTCAAGTTGAATTCAATACCATGTAGAGAAAGTTGTTACACCACAAAAAATTATAGGGAAAACCACTTGCATGAAATATTTTATAAAAAAAATATTTGTTAAGGGTTTTATTATCTCTCTCTTAAAGTTTATAAAAATGACATATGGTTCTCTAAGTAGCAGTAAAATCGAACCTTTCAACCTAACCTTGAATACTAAATTAGCATACGGATATAAATATAGTGGTGAAATAAGATTTTTTTTCCAGGTGAGTATAAACTAAAAATAACTAAATGGAGTCTCCACCTAATATGTTTGTATTACATGTATTTTCTATTACAAGTTACATTTAGGTTCAAGAATGTGTAAATCATGGTGGTGAAAAGTGATGGTTATATCATGATTGATAAGTTAAAATTAGTTTTGAAAATGAGTGAAGGCAAAATGAATTATTACATACATTAATATTTATACTTTTTTTTTAGAAAGGCACGGACTGAACACACACAGAGAGGAGTGGGAACCCGAGTTTAATATCACACAACTCACAACATACAAAAGCCGGTAACTCTTGAATACTGTGTGAAGGCTTTAAACCCATTGAGAGACACACACTTGGGCGATGTGGGATAAACCCACTTGATTGCTTTTTTTGATAAAGACACGGACCGAACACACACAATTGGTGATTGCTTTCCCACTCCCTTGTGTGTGTGTGTTCAATCCGTGTCTTTCTCAACAAAAAAAAAAACATTTTTTTTAGAGTAGTAATACATGTACTACAAATATTATTACATTGATCTTACAAATTAATGTATCACAAATTCGAAAGAGACAATTTAAAATTCAATTATGAGGTGGTTGAAAACCCACCAATCACATTCATTGTCACATCTGTTTGTAAGTTTCATGTTATAAAACTTGTAGTACCTTTAATATTTTCCATTATTTTAAGAAATGATAGAAAGAAAATAATAATATAATCACTAATGTAGTTCAACAGAAACTTATCAATAATAAATGCTTTGTTTCAACCTTTAGACATTATATAGATATAAATAAATTCAGGGGAAAACCTATCAGAACTGTGCTTGGTCACAATGGTGCAGCTCCTTTGAACAATAGCTTGTGTAATGGAAGGAAGAATTGGTTTTCGTGATGGCTATGCAACAATCAGTTCCGATGGTTCCAATTTGACTCTTCGAGTGAGAGACAAGCTCTATCACTTCAATCTTTTGTTGTTAATCTCTCTAAACGACATGACTCAACAGCAACTGTGCATGATTTTGTGTGCACTAACGTGTAACAGAAGGCCACTACAGGGCATTGTTTCAATTCCTAGGCCCTAACCTTCCTTAGGGAAGGAACCAGCTCGCCTTTCATTCTATCCAACACTTAAAAGACAACAAGAAGCAAGACAACCACAGACATAAGTAATTTATAACAGGAACCAGATGATGACAAGTGACAACACAATCTTAGCTGGCAAACCATCATTTATCAATGCAGCTCTAATTTGAAATCATTAAATACCGCTAAAAATCTTTCCTGATGTTTTTGTAAAGTTGTGATTTCTAATTATGTTATGTTGGTTTTAATTCCGTGCCAAATTTTATTGTAATTTTTTCAATCATTTTTCCCTATATGTATGTGGCTTTTTAATTGTAAACGATGAGTGTGAGAGATTGTGAAAACTCAAGCTTCAAAGGATGAACAAGTGGATTTCGCGAGTGTTTTGCGAGAAGTTTACCCGCGAAAAAAAACCACATGTAGAACACATGGAAGATGAAGAGTCGTGCCAAGCTATACGATTTCGCGAGTGTCTCGCGGGTAAGGCCAACCTGCGAAGGACTCGCAAAACTCTCTGTTTGGCAAAAAGTTATGTTTTGCTTTACCATATCTTTACCCACACTATATATACCCTCATTACCCACAAATTGTAAAGTGTGCTTTTCAGAGAGAAAACCCTAGAAAATACACTTGAGAATTAGATATTATTATACTCACAATCATCTACACATTTTCTTGTAGTTTTCTTCAATTCCTACCTCTCTATCTCTACATCCTTGCGAAGTTGCTAGCCCAAACACCTACCACACATATTCTGAGTGTAAAGTGAGATTTTGGTACTGTTAAGAAGCATTGGAAGGAGCCATTCATTGGCGGATACAATCAGACTGAATTGCGAGATCCGAAAAGTTAGAGAAGACAAGAATTCGAAAAGTCAGTTAGTAGTAGGAGTTTAGAAAGCTCAAGTACATAAGGTAGATGAAACTTAGAGGGTCTTTTGTTATTCGTGTACTCCAACTTTATTCTCTAGTGGATCGATTTCAACTTGGAGGGTCGCGGAGAGGTTTTTTACCAAGTTCTTCAATTTTCTCTCCAATAACACGTTTCAGTGTTATCTTGTATTTGCATCTTTCTTTCCTACTCTTAAGCTTTTCTTTTATTGTTGATAACGGATGAATATGACTTAAGGGTAGTAATAACAGTTATTTGCATTTATTTACCCTTTGTTCTGCACCTATTATAAGTTAGAGTAAAAGTTATCTAGACGTAATTTTAATTTGGGGGTTTAAATAAACTCATGTTTTTTGCACAAATCTTAGCTTTCAATTTTCAAATGAGACATTAAGAGGATGTTTGATTTGTATTTTCAAATAACAATTTTCAATTTTTAAACAACATTACACGTATTTCCACACACTTTTTTACCCACACGTACTTCCATAAATGTTTTCAAATAATAATTTTCAGGTTTTAAACACATGTACCAAACAGGCTTTAAAACATTCAAATTTCCCCTTTCTCCAATTATTAAATTATAAAAAAAAAAACATTAAATATCAACTTTGCTATTACCAAAAAGAACTACATCCATTATCTCTAGTCTAATGCTCCACATCTTCCAAAACGGGGGCATCCCCTTGTCGCCCGCGCCCCCCTCCCTTATCATTAAATTTCCAATTAAAACTTACAAAGCATGATAGTAGCATCATAAACAAAGTTACACTCTTAATGTTAAAATACTTTGACCGCCTCAAAATTGTTTGGGAAAATGCAAGCCAAAATCTCGCACAAGAACCAGTATACGCTGAGACCTGTTCAAGGATCAACTGCAGGGAGATTCACGCAGGAGCCTCAAAGTCCATGTTCAGGTGTATCAATCGTATATAATGGATTTAGGAGCCATTTAACAACACTCCCGGATTCAATCATGAACCCCCGGCATCCTCAGTAGCCTCCTTTTTCTCCTTTTGTTTCTCCCTTTTTTTCTTGTTTCGCAGTGCATTCTTGCTCATTGCTCTAAATTAATCAACGAATAAGCATTTTGATGACCGAATCAGTTTTATAAAATCCAAACCATGACCATAAAGAACAAACAAACAGATAAGTAGGGTACTTAATCTTTAGGAGCCTCTCCAAACAGCTGCATACAAAATAATTAAAATCATCAGAACCACATAAAGCAATTAACATAATCCAACTGAAATTCAGTGTAAGCAATTAAAGCTTGTTTTAATTGTTACCCTTTTTTTATTTACCAAAGAAACATGTTTTAATTTCATTAAATACAAAATAAAATTATCTCCAGTATTATAAACAAGAAAGAAGAACATTTTTTATCAAATCTGATACCAAATGCAGGGAAGAATTTGGTCCAAGCAAGAATGCCAAATGCAACTATATGAAGAGCCTGACCCTTGATGTCAGGAAACAAAACAATTAATGATTGAGAAACAAGACATGGATCATGTATACCTCTGCCTGAATGGCAGCAGAATTCTTAGCATGTGGTGGCCGATATGCAGCAGGCTTCTGTGCAGGAGGGTTAGCGGAGGTGGTTTTTGTGGAAGCCTGGGAAGATTTTGACCCTTGTCCTGAAAATAGTTGACTCTTCAATTAAAAAGAGAAAAAAATATACAAGTAAAAATCCAGGAAAAAAAAAAAAGATATTCAAAGCACTAAGTGTGAGACAGAACCTTGTGATTTTTTTTCTTCAACCTTTAGAGAGTCAATAGACTTGATGAGATCAACAATTTCAGCAAACCTTTCAGGTGACTCTGGTTTCCAATCAACCTGTACAGATAGTTCCCTTGAAAAATCAATTGAGTATAGCTAATGGATATAAGAACATCTAAAGGGTCGCAATCAACACTGACCTGATACAACTTGTCAAACATCTTCTTGAAGTATAGAGATCCATTGTGGTGGAAAATTTTAATCCTTCAATAAGAACAAGAAAATCACAAAATGATTCAATTGCAATAAGTGTCTGAGGACCAGATCATCATACTGAATCCCATCCACCTAGAGGATCGCATGTACATAAAAAACCCAGTTTGGAAAATAATATATATGCTAAGACATCCTTATGATGCTTTAAAAGTAGAAATAATCCAAGGTTTCCTTTCAAATAACAAAAGGACTACTTTCTACAGGCCATCACAAGGCTTAGAACAAATGCCTGAGTGCTGACCTTGTAGTTTAAGCATCATAAATTTCTGGAAATACAAACACCCCCCCCCCCCCCCCTCCAAAGAAAATAATATAAATTGAAACTGTAACCAATCAGCAAGGGTGTTTCAATAATTCCATTGGTGTGTCATTAATTTATGACCAACCAAATAGAACAATCAAATCCATATAAGGCCAGTTTCTCAACAAAAAAAAAAAAAAAAATTCAATATAAGGCCAGCCATCTGAATGGTCTTTACAAGCAAGAACAGAATTGTATGCCCATGCATGGACAAATGTTCTTTCACAGTGATAATCGGGAGAATCTAGAAAAGTACTCTCAAATAACTAAAATACAAGCTACGTCTTCACTAAATTTCCAGACTTTTAGTGCACCAAAAATTTGTGACACGTACCTACTACCCAATAACCCCCCTCTTTCCAATCAACAAAATGCCAAAATATTTAACATACCCATTGTCAACTTGTAGTCTTGGAGCTGTAGTTGCAGTCATGAAATAGCGTCCATCTGGGGACCATTCACTTGTCACAGACCATTCAGCCTTAGTTGTTCCAAGCTGCTTTTTCTCTTTATAGTCCCAAAATGCCTAGAGGGTAAACAAATACATAAATGAACTCCAGATCTGAGAACCATTATCTGATTATCCTCTCTCTCAGCCAAAAAGAAAAAGGAAAAATAACCTTTTGACATTATGGGTGCCTATGTATGGCGTGTTTTTGTAGAAACAACATTCTAGTTTTCAAGCTTTCTTTTGCTTTTAACTTATTGATGAGGAAAAACACAATTCGAAGAGGGGGACGGGGGAAGGGGAAAATCTGGAAAAGCACCAAATGGGGGAAACAAGCAAGAGAGACAACAGGAGAATAATTGGCTTCCCAAAGTCACAGTCCCGGATGAAGAACCTCCGAAATAACACTAGAAGCAGAATCCTGAGTCTCGGAAACCAGAAAACATAATATTCTTTCACCTCAACTCTGATATCTTCATTGAAGACTTGTAAAAAGATCTAGCCATCCTTTCAAAACAAAGGCTCCCAAAAAATAAACAAATAAATGTAACAGTTATTGACCAATCACATTTCCTGCCAATATAACTGATTACATTGGTCAATATTAAGAATTCTATTTTAGAATCTTTTTTAAGCCCAGGGAAGATTGTGAGAATTGTTTGAAAAATAAAAGAAGTACAAAGAAGAAGATATCATGGAACATTAGGTTAATTTGGAAGAAAAAGTGTCCCAAGTCGTGGGAAAGACAAAATCAAACTAATTTTTATCACAGCCGACAAAAGAGCAAGAAAAGAAAGCGAAAGCATCTAAGAATACATACCATGTCACTAGGTAAGTTACCAAAACCTGCCAAACATAGAACTGCAAACCAGAGAGTTAAGGCCACTTATGTAAAAAGTATTTTTCGATTTTTGACAAATACATATATTTAAAGGAAGAACAAGCTTTTTTGATATCTGAAAAAATATATAAATTTGATATTCTGAAGAAGTATATGAGAACTTTCTTTTCACTGGAGGATACATTTCCCTTTTGGGTTCCACCGGATAGTATTGTAAGGTCCTGTTCCGAGCTCAAGTAGAGGATTACACTTCTTGTCAAACACAGTTGCCTTAGCAGGCATAACTATAATAAGTTAAGGGGTACAATAATCATGCCAGCAATTGCAAAAGAAGATCATAAACAGCTGAAAGCAGAACATAAGGATCCAAACATATGCACAACAATAGGCATCCAAAATAAAGAAAAGGAAATCCTTCCAGAGAGTTCATAACCTTGGTCCATTGCATCGACTACAAATATTTATTAGCAGATGCAATGATGCATGGCATGTAACATGAGGATCCACTAGTGGAGGCACCTCACCCCAGAGATAATCTTTGCCCCACAAGAATTTAAATGAAAAAAAAAATCATAATAAAATATAATTAAAAAACAAAAATCCTGCATTTACTCAATCCAGAGATTTATGAATTTATTTCGTGCCACCAGGCCTAAGAAATTTTTTAGAAAATCTCAAACAAAAACCCCGAACAAGATCATAATTTAATCAAAAGCTAGACCATTGAAAGGCAGTGAAAATCTACTAATCATCAGCATGCCAGACATTGTTAATAAAAATATATAACAGAAACTCAAAGATATGGTTACTAGGTTCACCAATTCTGCTTATTGGACAGTTGACTCTCTAAAATATGTAATCTTACAGAGAAAAAGGATACATCCATAAACAACAGCAAATTCTGAACCAGAATAAGACCACTGAACATCATGAACAGGCCCCTCTTTACCTGCCAGTTTATTCAACAATCAGTTGCTTGCACTCACTTAGAATCAAAATTTGATTTACAATTAAATTTAGAACATACGAAGAGATACAACTCCTTCATAGGTGCCGTCTGTTGTCAAGTAGTTTAGCTTTGATTCTCCATAGTAACTTTGGTTGGTTTTATCGACATCAGATTGCACAACAGCAAGAAGCCCAGTCGAGCCACGGTTCCAATTCAATTGAACAGTTGAACATCGAAAAAAACTTCGACGAGCAATAGGTTGACTCTCTGAATCTTTTCCGCAAGAAAATATCTGGATACTACCCGGAACTAGGAATGGCCATACCCATTGGGTAATGGATATTCAACCCTACCCGATTCAATTATTCCGAGTAATACCCGGTCCTTGATGGGTAGAACTTAACGGGTAGGGTATGGATATTACCCGAATTATTCGGGTAGGGTATGGATAATATCCATACCCGACCCGTATTTAAAAAAAAAACCCCTAAATCTCTCTCTCTCACAGTCTCTGCCGTCACTCTCTCTCTCTCTCTCTCTCTCTCTCTGTTCTGACTCTGTGTTTCTGAGCCAACGAGTCCCTGAGCCAATGATCTGCGACTCTGCGAGTGTTCAGCTTCTTGGAGCTGAAATCGGCAACCAAAAATAGTTGAACAATTTCTTCGTTTCTGATTCCAAAATCATAATTTCAGGCAAGCCCGATTTCTTCGTTTTATTTATTATTTTGCACAAATATTTTTTCAGTTGAACAAACAGTGATATACGTTTTTGGTTTTAGAAAATGGGTTCTGTTGGGATTATTGTATAGAAGTGAATGACTCATTCTTTGTTTGTTTGGTTTCAAAAGAAAAATCTTTTCTGTGGGTATCTGGGTTTAGTTGATTATTAACTTTTGTTTACTTTTCTAGATTGAATTTGTCAACTAGTGTGTGTTAGATTTTGGTTTTAGAGTTTGAATTTAGCTGGGCATGTGTCGAATTTGGTTTTTGATTGAATTTTATCAACTGGGTATGTGTTAGATTTGGTTTTTGATTGCATTAAGGTGTTTGATTCTATTTTGGGATATGTCTATTTATAGAGAGAAGTGAATTTCTGTACAGAGGCAAGCCAAAATTCCCAGACCCCCAACTTGGTTAATTATTTCTATCTAGACTTGAAGTTCAAATTTTAAAAGAAAATGAAATGAATTAGGCTATTGGTGTACTTTTCATTTTGTATATAATATAATTGACAGACCAGCTCTAAACAAAATTTCCAAGTTATAGTCTCTTCTTGTGCTCTGTTTCTCAAATTCTGCAAGTCCACAAATTTGGCTTGCCTAAGGCCTAAGGCCTAAGGCCTAAGGGAGTAATCCTCGTATGATTAAATTATATTGTATTTAATCAAATTTGTTAGAATGCCGACTGAATTATATTACTGAGCTGATCTATATTGTATTTTTTGTAGATTGCTAAGATGTTCTCTGCTCTATATTAAGTTTAAAAGATCCAAGTAAACCTTTAGTTAACTTTGATCTTTACTAACATGAGTTGCAAAGAGTTCAAAGAAGGCAAGGTCTGTACGATTATTGCTCTAGGAAAATAGAGCTGTGGAGCTTTAGCATTAAAACTTTTGTGATATAGAGCTTTGACTAAGAATCTCTTTACCGTTTTGAGTGTTTGGAAAATTTATAGTGAATAGTGCTCTAAAGATCTGAATTTCTAAAGCATGTACAGTAGTTCAATTTTCCTAAAAGCTCTAACTTTCAGCTTTTCTGTGTAAAATTTTTAAGAGTATAAAGCTCTTTTTAGTGGGTTACCATACACTTCATTTTTAGCTCTTAAATTTCTGTAAGGCCCTACTCAACACAGAGCTGGTTAGTTTTTAAGTTAAAATGATTTGCATAAAAAATAAAAATAAAAAGTTTCGGGTTTCGGGTAGGGTATGGATATCCATGGATAATAATTCGGGTAAGATTCGGGTATGGATATTAATGAATATTGATATTCGGGTATCCATGGGTAAGCTTTTCGGGTCGGGTATGGATCGGGTATACCCATACCCTACCCATGGCCATCCCTAAACCCCATCACAGATTCACAGTTAACGCTTCGCAGCAAGTTCTCTCTTTTCACTGCAAGCTGCCACCATCTCTCTGTCGAAATCTGGTGCCACCAGTCCTTAAATCTTGGTCGCTATTGAGATTTGGATGCACTCAAATCAGTTCTATTTTCGTTTGATTAGATTGAGCCCTTTTTCTGATTCTTAAGGTATTATTAGCTCTTACTTTTCTTTCTTTGTGGTTTTGGGCTTGTGGTCCTCTCTGTGGGATTTGTGGATGTAGGTTTAGGTTGTGAATGTTTGAGCTTCCATCTGAGGGTATGGGTATGGGTTGGAAATGCCGATTGATTTTTTGTATTATAGTTCAAAATCTTTTTCTCTTTTTTGATTGAGATGATTTTATTAAATTTATTGTTTATGTTGTTGTTGTTGTAGTAGTATTGGCTTTGTGATAGAGTTGTTGTATTTCCTTTTGTGTTATGGAAGTTTTGTTTTAGCTTTAGCTGAACCAATATTACTTCATATTTATTTTAGAGCTCTGATTTGTCTCTAAACTTATTATTATTATTCAACCTTGCATGCCAATAATAAAAAGATGGTGAATTTTTTTGGAAAAAGAGCACTAAGAATGTATCTCCTTTTTCCAGAAGATGGGTCTGAAAAAACTGTTTGAAGGCAGTGACTCTGAAAATGACGATGTATCAAAGATATCAAATATTGAGGTTGACGAGCAGTATGCCAAGAGGTATGAGCACAACAAGAAGCGTGAGGCCCTTGAGCGCCTCCATGAGCTTGAGAAGAAAGGCCTCATCCAATCCTCCTCCGACTCGTCTGTCTCCGAATCTGACGACGATGATTTCATCAATTCCAGCAAGAGAGATAGAGAATTCTTTGATGCGCTGATCAAGGTCAAGAAGCAAGACCCTATGATCATGAATGAAGATGTCAAGTTCTTCGAATCTGAAGAATCAGAAGATGATGATGATGATGATGATAAGAATAATAATTATAAAAAAAAGAAGGCAATGTATTTGAAAGATGTGGTGGCGAAGCAATTGATAGAGGAGGGTCCGGAGTTTGAAGAAGAGGATGATGAGATGGAGAAAAAGAAGAGTTATGAGGAGGAGCAAGAGGAGATAAGGAGAGACTTTTTGAAAGCAGCAGAGGCAGCAGAGAAAGAGGAAGTTGGAGAAGAGCAGTTATTGAGAATGAAGGAGAATGGTGATCAGGATGAGGAGGAAGAGGAGAGTGGTGAGTCTGTGAGGAAATTGGATGAGTATTTTGGAGGTGATGAGGAAGTGGAGGATGAGGGGAACAAGTTCTTAAAGGAGTTTTTTCGGAATAGGATGTGGATGGATAAGGAAGGAAAGAGTAGGGAGGTCGGGGAGGAGGAGTTGGAGCACATTTCAGAGGACGAGAGGGAGATAGAGAGACAGGAGGAGTATGAGTATAGGTTTCAAGAGAATGCTGGGGATAGGGTGATGGGGCATTCAAGGAAGGTAGAGGGGTCAGTCAGGAAGAAGGCGAATGCAAGAAAGGACCAGAGGATGAGTAAGAAGGAGAGGATGGAGGCAGCAAGGGTAGAAAGGGAGGAAGAGTTGAAGCATTTGAAGAATTTAAAGAAGGAAGAGATGGATGAGAAGGTGAGGATGATAATGAGGACAGCAGGGATTAGGGAGGATGAGATTGTGGCCTTGAGTAGGAAGGAGTTGGAGGAGGAGTTTGATCCGGAGGAGTATGATAGGATCATGGAGAAGGCGTTTGGGGAGGAGTATTATGCAAATGAGGACATGGACCCGGAGTTTGGGAGTGGTGGGGATGAGGATGAAGATGAGGGTGAGATTGAAAAGCCAAATTTTGAGGAAGAGGATGATTTTCTTGGGCTTCCAAAAGGTTTGGATGTGTGTGGGTCTGGTGATGGGTTTTGGTCTGTGAGGGAAAAGGTTTTGAAGAGTAAGGCAGAGAATGCAAATGAAAATGTCCAAGAAGAAGAAGAAGAAGAAGAAGAAGAGGAGGAGGAGGAGGAGGAGGAGGAGAAAGAGAATGTTGAGGAAGGTAAGCGGAAGAGGAAGAGGATGCATAAAAGCATTGCTCTTTTGGAGAAAGCTAAAGAGGCAATGATGGATGAGTATTATAAGTTGGATTATGAGGATACAATTGGAGACTTAAAGACAAGGTTCAAGTATGCGAAAATAAAACCCAATAGATTTGGATTGAGTCCAGCAGAGTTGTTGTTGATGAATGAGAAGGAGTTAAATCAGTATGTTTCTTTGAAAAAGATTGTTCCTTATAGGGAGGAGTGGAAGTTAAATGAGCAAAAGAGATACCAACTAAAAATGAGGACTAAAGAACTTCTCCGAGGTGGGCAAGTGGATGACCAGAAGGTTGGGGAGAAGAAGAGGTCAAAGGGTATAGCAGAAAAATCAACTTCATCAACAGGTACCATGGAAACTGGGAAAGTAAAATCTGTGGGATCAAATGGTGATATGAGCAATTCATCCAAGAAAGCTAAGAGAAAACGACGGCAAGCTGAACTTAAACTATCGCACTCAAGGCTTGTTGCATATGGAAAGATACCTTCTAAATCTAAAATCAAAGCAAAGCACTGAAGCTCAGCTGTGATTCAGGCAGTAGACAGGTAATTCTTTTTGGGAGTATCTAGTTTTTCAACATTGAAATGAAGCATATATTATTTCTTGTTGCTTGTTCCTTTGCGACTAATTTGCTTTTAATTGTCACTGGAAACAATTAAAACAAATAAACACAGAAAAGAAAATCTTTATACTATGATATGTTGAAACTTTTGTTTTTTGGTTTTTTTTTTTATGTCTTTTTGGTACTTGTTAATTCCTCTGTATAATTTCACTAAGATTAATTTCTAAGATTCACAGCTTCTATGATCCATTTGATGTTATTAAAATTAAATAGTGACCTTATTATATAATTTTTTTTTTAATTTTAAAAATAGTGACCTTGAGCCTTGATTTTTTGCATAGAGTACATCTTTTGACTAGTAGCTGTTCAAGCTTGATGCCTCATTTGTTTTAGGCCATCTGTTTTTGGCCTTGGTATATTAAATAACTGTATTTATGTTGTATTTTGGTTTTTTTGATTAATAAACCATTCTGTTAATTATCTGCCATTCTGGGTATACATGAAAGAGTTATTGGGGTTTGTATGATGAACTTATGCATCATTTGGGTTTAAGTAGGAGTTTTTGGATACTAAATGTATTTGAGTGGCTTTACAGAGTTCAATTGGTTTGAAACAATATTTTATCCTTGCTTGTGGGTTATTCTTTTATCCCTTTTCTCTATCCTTTTTCCTCCCTTTGATTGCTGCAAACAAAAGTGTGAATCGGTTGTCTGTATAGAGAAGCTATTAGATTGGGTGTTATGAGATCTGGATCAGACTAACTATTTTCCTGGTTGGATTTAACTTGATTTATAAATCCCTTTCTTTGGACAAATTAAGCACCTTAGGAAGTACTTGATAAATTTTTGTATGCCGTGTAGGCTGGTGCTAAAATCCCTATAATATGCCAATGAGCTCTAGGTCAAATGGCAGTTCCTTCATCTATAAAAATTAGTGGAGGGTAAGGTTATGGGTTCAAAGACCACCTTGTGTATGTGTAGCTTACCAATTAAAAAGAAAAAGAATGTGGTAGGGTTGAGTGCATTGACAGAAGTTCTGTACTTTTGTTCCCTTTTTTGCTTGAACTGATGCAAATTATTAATTTTTCATGTGTTGTTAGAGCGTTGTGGTCTTTTTTATAATCTTGATATGGTTATTGCCATTTCTGTTGTTATACAATCAACCTGAGGTTCAAGGAATAAGGTACTGTATCCTTGTTTTGTGAAAGATTTCTGTTTAACGATTTCATGAATATGCATAAATTGTTGGTACCATGGGGACTGGAAAGACACATGAATGAAACCTATGTTTTAATACTGGTCATTCAAAGAGCCTCAAAAGTGACAGGTTTAGAGGTCATGGGTTCAACTGAGATTTGAATGTGATGTATGTTTTAAAAGAAAATCATATGTTAATCATAATCAACTTGTGTGTATCAGTGTCTATTGTAAAAGAAAAACTTACAAGGATCAAAGTTAGTAATAAATTTTTAAAAGTAAAGATAAATTATTTTTATTTTTATTTTATGATAATGTTGTTGTTGGGGAAGGAGGGATTTAAACCTTGGAACAGTGCTAGACTGACAGTTGAGTCACAAGGCTCTTGGTTAAAGTAAAGATAAATTTAGTTTTCCCTCCGTGTGTTTGGTTGAGGGAGTGGAAAAGTGGGAAAAAAAAAAATTATTTAGTTGAGTAGAAAAGTGGGAGGATAGAAAATGTAGTTTGTATAAATTTACTTTCATGCCCCTAGCACATAAAAACAATTTTTTCAATTATTAAAGAAAGAAAGAAAAAGAGCCAACCAATGTGTGCACATTACCTGGGAAAAGGCAAAACAAGAAAAAGAAAAAAAAAAAAAAAAAAAAAAAAAAAAGAAGAAGAAGAAGAAGAAGAAAGAGGCAGTGGCGGCAGTAAAATTTCCAAAAAAGAGCAGCAAAATTAATAAATAAAGGGGAGGCTAGATGGGTAATTTCACATCAAACCCACTCCCTCCCACTTTTCTCTCTAGTTTTCTCCCTAAATTGGGGAGAAAACTTTTTCCTCTTAAATGGTGGGTCCATGCGCCCCCCCCCCCCCCCCCCACCAAAAAAAAACAACCAAACACCTTCCTGTCCCCTTTTCTCTCCCCCTCTATCATTTAACCCCCAACCAAATGGACCCTTAGGGCATCTCATAGAGTGGAATTGCACTCACTTTATATTCCCTTCTTTTGGGTTTGAGAGTTAGTTGGCTTTTTGTAAGGGTGAAATTTCATGATGTTTGTAATTATAATCCAAGTGTTTATTTGGTAAGTTATACACACACTTGATGGGTTTTGAACCCACAACTTAATCATGCACCTAGTACTTATATAGGGAGGAGGTGCCAATTGTGTTAGAGCTCATTGGTATTATAATCCTAGGTTATATTACGGTCTTTTGTACAAAACTCAGGCACACTGTTTGAAAACTGATGCATACAACTTTAATAATATGGAGAAGATTTTCGTGCAAGTCCCAAACTAGGCTCTTTTTCAAATATGAGAAGACAAACTGATCCAACACAAGGAAAGTTGGAAATGTCTAAGAATGAAAAGCTGAAAGTTTCTCTATGGTTGTTGGATTTATGGGAGTAGCTTTGTTTTTGTTTTTGTTTTTTATTTTCACCTCTTCTCAAGTGCAAATTTTTTGCCTAATTTGAATGTATTATTGGCCTCTTCAAACTTATTATGCTGAAATATAGTCAAGAGTTGGCGTGGTATGTTAAATACTATGAAGAAACTAAATGCTCCTGACCTACTGTTCTACTCTGTCCAAATAACTTATGAGGTTGACCATTCTCCTGTCCCTTGCTATTCTCGTCACAATGGTTGATCTTATGCCATGTTTCCAAGGGAAAAAATTTCATCTGTAGAGAACAGTGCTGCTTTGGAAACATTTTCCAGTCTCTTACAGGCTTGCCCAAATAATTTCATTGTTCGGTCAATCCTCTTCCTCTCCCTCTCTAGTTTTTCATTGCTTATGAAAAGATAGGAAATTAGGAAGGTTCAACGTTTGCTGTAATATATTTATAACTACAAAATAAAGAGAACGTTAGTGATTGGTTTAACATGTTTATAGTGAAAAAGTCTAGGAAGGTAATCTATATGTAATGCCAGCTTACTTAGCTGAGAGTTGAGTACATGTCTTGATATAGGATTCTTCTTTAATGCCTTATCATTATTAGTTCAACTCACCCCTGTTTACCAGAAAACTAAAACAATAAAAGACCAATTTTTTTTGGTATGTGTTACCTTTACAGCGTACAATTATTTATATGAGCTAGTTTAAGGTTCTAAGTCATTCTTTCAAAAAGAATGTAGAATGTTCCTAGTCAAATTAGGCTTGAGGTCATGAGAAGCTTGAATATGTTTATTTACTAAATAAACAAGCTCAAGCTTGAAATTAATGTTTGTTTAAGCAACGAGCCAGCTTGAGCAAAGGCAAAGCTCAGCTTGATTGGTTTTGCAAACAAAGTTTGTGAACTAATTCATGAATAAAGCTAATGAATAAAGTGTAAACAAAAAAGCTACGAGAGCCTTGACTCAATGGTGATGCTTGCTCTCCTTTATGAGGAAAACCAAGGTTCAAATCCATTCTCCCCATTGTTGTAATTATTGAATTATAAAAAATATAATAAAAAAATTGTAAATAAGCTTGATTTTAGGAATTACATGTCTGCCTGGACGCTCATGCGCACACACATGCACAAAGGTCTATTTTCATGCCATTTTGAATTCTAGTTACATCAAGCATGGTATTGTTAGCTTGAATGTTGTGAAAATGAGGCCCAAGATTGGTTTACTTGTGTTGATGATTGGGCTTTAATTTGCAGAAGTTAGTGATTTAATTTTTGCCACATGGAGGACTACATGAACAAACAACGAGAAGACTAGGAGAGTATGAATGAAGACATTCATTATTCTACAAGGGTTTTGTTTTTGTGTGATTTGAAGAAGAGAAGAAAGATGGGGGGAATTTCATATGCGCCTGGCACCGCACGAGATACGGTCCCGAAAGAGGGAATGGATGGGGGGTGGAGGCGCATTATTTACAACTGCTGCAAGTTTCTTTATAGATAGACATGACATGAGTTGCTGCTATCTGATAAATTTTGGAATGGACAGCAGATTGGAAGAACTAAAGAGAAATGCTGGTGTATTTAAGCTGGTATTTTTTTTTTTTGTAAAACTGAACTTTTTAATTTAATCTTGGATTGGAAGAGACATGTCGACCATTTATTTACATATTAACAGATAGTATTTCTTTTTAATTTAATCATCATTATCATTGTCTTTCCAGTTTTCATTGGTTAAATTAGTAACTAAAATTTGTGGCATCATCATTATGAATGTGCCACTAGGCCCCCACTAAAACTAGTCACTTAGAAACATATAAGTCTAGTCCAGTTCAACCTATTTGGTACACTAGCATTTAGTTTACTCAAGTTAATCTCTTAATAAATTGGGCCTTTGGACATTTTGAAAACCAAATTAATAGAGGGGTTGTTGGCAATATAATTTAAAAACAATTTTCAGTCCTTAAAACCTGAAAATGGTGGGTCACTTTTAAATCATGTATTTGGTAACTGAATTGTGAATACAATTTTCAGAATAACGGTATTTTTTTTTTATTCCAATGTTAAAAACATGTGTTCTGAAAACAATCACACCTTCTAAAAACATATTTCAATGATATTATGATAAATATTTTGAAAAAAACGTGGATCTTACCTAAATCTGATATGATAGCACCTCCAAAAACATATTTCAATGACATTACGGTAAATAATTTGAAAAGCATAGATCTCACTAAAATCTGACATGACAGCACCTAATGGAAATAAATTTTCATTTACGAGTTCTCCCTCCCTCTCTCTTTAGCTTGTCTCTCAGCCTACTTAAACCCTACTTCTTTATCAAAAATTCATTACTCTCTTTATGTGTGTGTGTGTGTGTGTGTGTGTTTTTTTTTTTTTAAATGTTAAGTTTTCCTGTTTATTTTTAATCTTAGCTGAAGGTTGGGTTTGTGGGTAGGGATGTACGTTATCTGGTTGGTGCGGTTTTTTTTTTTCTAAATATGCCATCGAACCAATAGGGATCGCTTTCCCCACTGATTGATTAGGTCTAGATAACTTTGTATATTCTATTTCTTTTCTTGGGGGTGGGGGGCAATGAATTTAATCAAATTCAACCTCATAAAATTATTAAATTAGATTGAGTGTACTAGAAATTGCAAAACAATTAATTGTTTCTCCTTAGAAGAAGAATTCCACATTAAATTTTTTCCAAGACTTATTGTTGGGGGTTGGCGAGTTGTGTGATCAATTCATGGCAATGAATTTAATCAAATTCAACCCCATAAAATTATTAAATTAGATTAAGTGTACTAGAAACTACAAAATAATTAATTGTTTGAGAAAAATTCCATATTAAAATTTTTCCAAGACTTAATGTTGTGCCCTACTAGTTTGAGAAAATTGTCTTAACAACATACTTGACTAAGTAAGTTCCTTATAAGCAAATATGAAGTATTGTTACTGTAAGGACCAAAAATCAAGCACAGACCTAAAAGCTCAACATAGATCCAATAACTCAAGGCCCAAAACAAAGAATTTGTAGAGAGGAAATACAACAACAAAGGACAATGGCATCCTGAGGATTTCACTTGAACAATCAATACTTGTCCTCAGATTTTTCCATGTCAATATTTTTTCTATCTTCTTCCCACCCAAAAACCATCCGTCTCTCCTAGCCACCTTCACCCCTATTTATACTCATTGCCTTTGTTATCCTAACCCTTCATCTCTCACCTAACTATATTTTTTTGCTGACACTTGTACATTTGCTTGTAGAAGGTCATGGAAAGAAGTTTCTTAGCTGTGATTTGTATTGTTCAAGTCACCTCCACATCAATGCAACTGATAAAGCTGGTGTTCCTTATTTAATACAGCTAGAAAGCTTGGTGCAAAGCATTCAATGCGGCGCTCACAGCTACCTACCCTCCAACTTGATATTTTCACCTTCTTTGCCATGTATCACCAATTTACCCCTTGTACTCCAGGCAATCACAACTCTACATCCTCGAGTCCTCAGGTCCTTGATTTTCATCCTAATTACCATCTCCTTTGTTCTTTAAGCTTCATCTTTGGTCTTCGGGTCTTCAGCCTTGGTCCTCAGGTCTTCATATTTGGTCCTCAAGTCCCCACAGATACATTTATATTATATTTACATGATTTATAGTTTCTCTACTTCTTTATCACCTCTCTCTCAATGTATTAAATATTACTAAACTTATTTTCATTGCTAAATTAACTTGTGAATTAAGAATAATGCCTTTACATGGGAATTTGCTGTTTATGAATTTATTTTTAAAGTGATTTTTATTAATCAAACTGATTTCTACTTGTAAGATTATTATTAAAAAAAAAATCATGCTTATTTATGTTGTACTATTTTCTATTAACCTTATAATATCATGAAAATTTATTTGAAAGTTTGTTTCAATTTTTGTTTAGATATTTTTAGTTAATTTTGCTAATATTTACAAATTTAATACAATTATTTTTATTTTTATTAATTAGTAAATTAATTATAACATCATCACAATTCAATTTCGATCGAACCTTGGTCTAATCTTAAAACCTTGAACGTCTTTCTTTACTAGTTCTTTGAACAATTTGGGTTTGAAACCCATACTCAATAGTCAAAAAGATCTTTTAACACCCATCACTTCTTCATCAAGGATATCATTGACAGTAACAACTCAGAGAGAGAGAGAGAGAGAGAGTATTGTGCAAATAATTGTACACATGTAGTATATGTGAGAAAACATTTATTTTTTATAGAGCCGGGTGAATTTGGTTCAGCTTTTTGATACTGTATATTTTGAAAAGTAGTGGTTTCAAAAAGTGCGGTATGAAACTGGGTTTTTATAAAAAGCTAATTGTTTGGTAAAAGCTATTAAAGAAATATTTTTTGAAAAAACTGAATGTTTGACTAGCACTTATAAAAGTGCACAGTTTGAGTTGTAAATTACCAAAAGGACAATGTATATATAAGAGAGTTTATTTCATACTTAAATCAACTACTTATTAATAATAATAATAATAATAATAATAATAATAATAATAATAATAATAAATATATATTATTCGTATTATTTTTATAATGTTTGTGTTTAGTTTTTTTTAGTGTCATAATTATTTTTTATTACTATTAATGACTTCTTATCAATATTAATTAAACCTAAAAAATTATCATCATCATCATGGAGCACAAAATGATAATGTAAAAAAGATGATAAAATATGTGTTAAAGAGAGGATAACAGATGGTGTTATTTGTTGATTGATCAAAGGGTACAATTGAGTTTTTAAGAAAACATGTGAACTGTTTGGGAATTGATCCTACCTTTCCAACGGTAATCAATAATAATAATAATAATAAGTAAAGGAAAGAGAAAATTCAATTAAATTTCAAATTAGAATTCAATTAGAGTCTAATTTTGCGTTGTGTGTCTCATCTGATCTAAATTTTAGAATTTTGTACCAAGTGAGTTAATTTCGTGTAAAAATTGAATTTTAATTAGAGTTTAATTTTGCGCCATGTATCCCATCTAATTTTAAATTTTAAATTTTTGTGCCAATTTAATTAATTTAGTGTAAAAAACGAGGAGTCCAATATAGTAAACCATAAAAAACATAATCATATAACTAAAAAAAATTCAAATTTAATAATAATAATAATAATAATAATAATAATAATAATAATAATAAGTGAAACTGAGAGAAACTCATATTAGAATTTCAAATTAGAGTTCCAATTTTGTACCATGTGTCATAAATTATTTATTCTTAAAAAGTTTTTTTTCTTAATTTCAGAATCAAATGTGAGACCACATCATAAATATTTATCCAAGTGAGTTATTAAATACAAAAACCAAAGAGTCTAGAATAAATAAAACGTTAAAAAAAAGTGTTTCACAATAATAATAAAAAATGGACAATTTACATTTTATACCTAATGATATCCTTACAAAAAATTTTAAAGAGTTAACAAAATATAAAAATGACTATCAATAGTATTTAAATTATATATATAGGAATTATATTATGTGTCTTATTGTATATTTTTAAATGTATCCATACATATGCATGGGGTTACAAGCTAGTGTTTAATAAAGGGCTGTGACTTTTTGCAATTGTTGATACTGGCTGTCCACATGTTAAGAGGCAAGTCCTTTGTATTTGAAAATGTAACTTTCTTCCAAAGCATTTTTGCATTATGTTACCAAACACTCATTTTGAAATTTCGGCTTCAAAAAATATGTTTTTGACTCCTTAAAGTGGAATCAAACACGTATAGGTTGAAACTCTCTAAAAAAAAAAAAAAAAACGCATTTAGTGATTTCATTTTAATCCAAACTTTAAAATTTAAGTGTAATAATTGAATTTTTGTAGATTAAATTATAACATTATCAAATAGTAATTATAATTTACCCCCAAAAAAAAAAACATTACATTATCATATTAGTAGCAATCCTTACATTAAGGCAACCTACCACTACTATGACTGCTTTGATCAGTTAGTTTTAATGCATTCTCCTTTTAACCAAAAAAAAGAAAAAGAAAAAGAAAAGAAGCAATCCATATATTCTTTTTTCTCCTTTCCTTTTATAATTTGATATTTACAATCAGAAATATTTGAATTTTAAATGTTTTTATTAGAAAACGATAATAACAATTACCAATTAATCTGCAATGCTACTGATATTTAGCATTCATATTCAAGGTTTTCTTTTATTATTATTATTTCATTCTGAAGTTAGATTTTCTACCCATATAGGGGGTTCCGGGTAGGGATGGCCATGGGTAGGGTATGGGTATACCCGATCCATACCCGACCCGAAAAGCTTACCCATGGATACCCGAATATCAATATTCATTAATATCCATACCCGAATCTTACCCGAATTATTATCCATGGATATCCATACCCTACCCGAAACTTTTTTTTTTTTTTTTTTTTATGCAAATCATTTTAACTTAAAAACTAACCAGCTCTGTGTTGAGTAGGGCCTTACAGAAATTTAAGAGCTAAAAATGAAGTGTATGGTAACCCACTAAAAAGAGCTTTATACTCTTAAAAATTTTACACAGAAAAGCTGAAAGTTAGAGCTTTTAGGAAAATTGAACTACTGTACATGCTTTAGAAATTCAGATCTTTAGAGCACTATTCACTATAAATTTTCCAAACACTCAAAACGGTAAAGAGATTCTTAGTCAAAGCTCTATATCACAAAAGTTTTAATGCTAAAGCTCCACAGCTCTATTTTCCTAGAGCAATAATCGTACAGACCTTGCCTTCTTTGAACTCTTTGCAACTCATGTTAGTAAAGATCAAAGTTAACTAAAGGTTTACTTGGATCTTTTAAACTTAATATAGAGCAGAGAACATCTTAGCAATCTACAAAAAATACAATATAGATCAGCTCGGTAATATAATTCGGTCGGCATTCTAACAAATTTGATTAAATACAATATAATTTAATCATACGAGGATTACTCCCTTAGGCCTTAGGCCTTAGGCCTTAGGCAAGCCAAATTTGTGGACTTGCGAATTTGAGAAACGAGCACAAGAAGAGACTATAACTTGGAAATTTTGTTTAGAGCTGGTCTCCAATTATATTATATACAAAATGAAAAGTACACCAATAGCCTAATTCATTTCATTTTCTTTTAAAATTTGAACTTCAAGTCTAGATAGAAATAATTAACCAAGTTGGGGGTCCTGGGAATTTTGGCTTGCCTCTGTACGAGAAATTCACTTCTCTCTATAAATAGACATATCCCAAAATAGAATCAAACACCTTAATGCAATCAAAAACCAAATCTAACACATACCCAAGTTGATAAAATTCAATCAAAAACCAAATTCGACACATGCCCAGCTAAATTCAAACTCTAAAACCAAAATCTCACACACACTAGTTGACAAATTCAATCTAGAAAAGTAAACAAAAGTTAATAATCAACTAAACCCAGATACCCACAGAAAAGATTTTTCTTTTGAAACCAAACAAACAAAGAATGAGTCATTCACTTCTATACAATAATCCCAACAGAACCCATTTTCTAAAACCAAAAACGTATATCACTGTTTGTTCAACTGAAAAAATATTTGTGCAAAATAATAAATAAAACGAAGAAATCGGGCTTGCCTGAAATTATGATTTTGGAATCAGAAACGAAGAAATTGTTCAACTATTTTTGGTTGCCGATTTCAGCTCCAAGAAGCTGAACACTCGCAGAGTCGCAGATCGTTGGCTCAGGGACTCGTTGGCTCAGAAACACAGAGTCAGAACAGAGAGAGAGAGAGAGAGAGAGAGTGACGACAGAGACTGTGAGAGAGAGAGATTTAGGGGTTTTTTTTTTTTTTTTAAATACGGGTCGGGTATGGATATTATCCATACCCTACCCGAATAATTCGGGTAATATCCATACCCTATCCGTTAAGTTCTACTCATCAAGGACCGGGTATTACTCGGAATAATTGGATCGGATAGGGTTGGATATCCATTACCCAATGGGTATGGCCATTCCTAGGTGTGGTGCAAAAAACATCTCATAACCGGCCGTATCGCACCGTGTACAGGCCTACTAAAAACTGAAAATGAAAACAAAAATGTAGTATTTTTTTAACTAACCAAACATGTCCCTACTTTCTCACAACAAGTGGATTCCACTGGTAGGATATACTTTTTTTGACAGATAGGGTGTTAGAAGTTCTTGGTGACAGAAAAAACTCGGAAGTATGTAAGTATTGCCCCTTGGTGACTTAAAGCTGAGTTGGTTTTTTATTTGACATGATATATTTTTATTCGTTCAACAAAGTTACATTGCAAGAATTACAAATGCCTAGGATCTCGAGTCAAGAATCACTATGTAGATAACGTAGTAGTTAATCTCGTTAATAACATGGATGCTTTTGTTTTCGATTGAATGCAAAAGGGAGCTCACAAGTTAGGGGCATGAACTTACCTGCGTACTCCCTTTTACGTAAAAAAAAAGAAAAAAAAAAAAAAAAGCAAAAATGCAAAATTCCCTCTAAGTTTTACTAGAATTAATTACAGTCATTTCATTCTGAAAGCTCGAATATATGTGAAAACACAAGAATTTGTTTAGACTCTCAAATTAAAATTACGGCTAGATTACTTTTAATTAATCAAAGTAATCAAAGTGCGGAACAAGAGAAAATGTGCGCAATGAACCGATAACTACTCTAGTGCATAAACATGAATAACAAACAATAAAAGTAAAGTACAAGAGTAAAGGGAAGAGAGATGCAAATACAAGATAACACCAAGATGTGTTATCGAAGAAGAAACCGAAGAACTCGGCGAAAAACCTCTCTAGGACCCTCAAAGTCGAAATCGATCAACTAGAGAATAAAATTGGAGTACACGAATAACAAAAGACCCTCCAAGCCTAGTCTACCCCATATATTTGAGCCCTCTAAACTCCTGCTACCAACGGACTTCTCAGAGTCATGTCTTCTATAGCTTTTTGGATCCCGCAATATGCCTCATTGTATCTGCCAAGCCTCACCAGCTTCTTTTGGCAAATTCCCAAAGCTTCCCAAGCTCCAAAACACTCTCTACGCTCTGAAAAGGTGTGAGTTGTGTTTGGGTACAAATCTCCTCTCAAGGAATGACAATAGGAAAGGGAAGGAGAAGAGACTAAAATGATTTATCATTAAGGATGAGTAGCTCTCTCTCTCTAAAAGATGGGTGTGTGTATTGTAGAAAACCTATCTATGGTTTTTCTCTCTGAATGGCTTCCTATACTTTTGTGGGTAATGAAGGTATATATAATATGAGTGATGGATAAGAAAGTCACACTTAAAAAACTTCCAAGCAGAATGTTTATCGGGTATCTCGTGAGAAAGCCTTACCTGTGAGACACTCGTGAAATCCTCCAAGCTAGTATGACTCTTCAGCTTCCAGCATGTGCCTCTAACGTGGCTTTTTCGCGGGTTAGCTTCTAGCTAGCTTCTCACAAAATCCACTTGTTCTTCAATTCATGCTCGATTCTTCACTAACTTAATACTAAACCCAATACAATAAAATCCCACAAAATACAAGGAACAAAATTAAAGCAATTACAACACTTTTTGTCATGGAATAAAGCCAACATAAAACATAGTTGTAAATCACAACTTTACACATTCATTTCAATAGATTCAACTTGTGGGTCCTATGCATGGAAGAGTATACTCAGCGCTCATGATATGATTCAAAAGAGCATTATTTGGAGTATTGGAAATGGCAATCGGTCAGGATTAAAAAGGGTAAGTGGCTTCCAATCCAATCCAGTAGAACTCTCGTTTTGGCTCTCCCAGATGTGCTTCAAGAAACTAAGGTTAGTGCACTTATTAATATTGAAAGCGGGGAATAGAAGAAGGCGTTAGTTCAGCCTAGTATTCTGCCCCATGAAGCTGCTGCAATTCTGGGCATCCCCCTCAGTAGTAAAGCTCCCTCTGATGGAATCATCTGGGCACACACTCTGTTAGGTTTCTTCTCTACAAGTAGTGCGTAAAAATTGCTGGTTTCATGTGCATCGATTGTGAATGCAAGTAACTCTAATCTGGTACCAAATAGGAAGTTTTGGAACGACATTTGGCAGTTGTGAGTGCCTAATAAAATCAAGCATTACATTTGGAGAGCCTATAACAATGCGTTGCCTACCATGAGTAATCTCTATCGTCGCCGAATCAGTATTACAACAATGTGTGAATTATGCAAGCTTTATGAGGAGAACACGCTTCATGCTATCTGGTCTTGTAGGGAGATAGCTTGTGTTTGGAATTCCATCACTTGGTTCCACCAAGAGGTCACCTCTCCTCCACCAGATTTCTTTAATTTGTTTTCTAGATTTTTGTAGGTACATGACAAATATAGTATTGAAATCTTTGCCATCATAGCTTGGTTGATTTGGAACTGGAGAAATGCTCAGCACTTTGGTCAACCGGTCCATCCTTTAGCTAATCTGTGCTCCAAAATTGGTAACTTACTACATGAATTCCTTGCTGTTGAAGACCTTGAACCTACCCTGTCTCTCCCTCTAGTTATGCATCAGTGGCGTCCTCCAGAAGCTAACCTCTACAAAGTGAATTTTGGTCCAACAGTCTTCAAATCGTTGAACTTGGCTAGCATTGGGGTCATTATCCGTAATTGGCGTGGCGAAGCAATTGGAGCTCTATCCATGCCCATTGCTCTAACTCTGATATGAACCCCACCAACAATTGTGATGAAACCCGATAACAATGATGGTTTGGAACTCCAAGATCGTGTAGACAAGATTTGTTGAGCCTTGACCCATCATCTAATCAGATGAAAAACCAAGACTACGATGGATTGAAAATGCCACACCAAGAATTCCTAAGAAACTCTCAAGAATCAAGGTGATAAGTTTGGTTGTTTGAATGCCACAAGATTAACTTGATAAGTTCAAGAGTTCTTTTAAGAACCAAGAGGAACACAAGACCTCACCAGGAGAATAATTTTCTGAAAAACCAAAAATTGATTTTTAAAATTCGTACTACCCATCTATATATCTGGAACAACCCTCCAAGAATAGGCAAAGTCATAATTACAGCTTTAAAAATAGCACAAAAATTAACCTAAACAAGTTCCCACGTTTTTTTGGATTCTTGGACTTTTAAAGGCAGTCAAACATAGCTAAATGACTAGATTTAATATATTTTAACACCCTTTTAATGGTCAGACCATGCTGGGTGCGAATTTACATGCTAATTAGCCTCTTTAATTGCTTTGATGACATGGACTAAGCCTTGATTATTATCTGAGCCCATCTTGGTCTTTTCAGAACCAATCCAATTCTCTTGGACTAGCCCATTTAGTGCTTCCTTGAACGTTTGGCTCTAAGTCTTGTAATTGGGCCACTGGGAAGTGACAAAGGGTCATGTGCAAATCCAACTCCATTTCTACGTGTATGCTCAGCATGACCAGCTCCTTGATTTACATCAAACTCAAACTGTGAATGAATTGGAGGCATTAGCTTGTAGCAGAGCGATTCAGTTTGCAAGTGAAATCGGGCTTTGGAAAGTTATTTTTGAAGGCGATTCATAGGTGGTGATCAATGCTCTTTCTCAAGGGTTTGGTTGTTTTTCTTCATATGGGAATATCATTGATGACCTTTCCTTGTTGCTGATTTCCAGATTTTTGAATTTTGTCATGTTAAAAGAACTTGTAATGTTGTCGCCAATGCTCTTGCATAAAAGGCCTTGGGGATTCGGGTTTGGTTGGAAGACCTTCCTAATGAAATTTCTCCCCTTGTCCTTATAAATGCTCATTGAGTTGTTTTCAGTTTAATAAATCCCCAAGCATTTTCTCTAGTTTCTCAAAAAAGAAGAAGAAGAAAAGTCTTCTAAATTTCAAATTAATTCAATTAAGGTTTCTTCATTAATGTTTGTTAAATGTTGTGGATAATGGTCCAAATTTTTAAATTTTTTCTTCAAATCTTTTTAATTAAAAAATCCATTTTGTGATTGAAAGTATTTTCATAATTTTTGTTTTAAAATTAATGGAAGCTAACAATGAGGCCTTAATTGAATAAATTTAAAATTTAGAGTACTAAAATGAATTTTAGTGACATTTAGAGAGTGCATTTTACCTTTTAGCCAAAAATAAACAAAATATCTATCCCCCAAATAGGTTGATAAAGTCTATTGTGCTTGAATGCAAGTATGCAACAATCAAAATTTTGAGTAAACTAAAACATAAATTCTCCTCTTTAAAAAATAAAAATGTCAAGAACTTTATATCTTAATTGATTGGCACTTGGTGGTGTTTCTAATGGAGTCATCCAGAGTTGAAATCCTCCGTCCCCCATTGTAACCATATAATTTTAGAAAATATACTAATAAAATATTAAATGGATAATTCTCCAGTAGAATAGTAATTCTTTTAACCTAGTGGTCTTTTTGGTCTTGTCTCATGTAATTATATTTTAATGTAAAACATTCAAAGCTTCTAATTGG
Organism: Castanea sativa; assembly: GCF_040712315.1. Lineage (NCBI taxonomy): Eukaryota > Viridiplantae > Streptophyta > Magnoliopsida > Fagales > Fagaceae > Castanea > Castanea sativa. Next base: position 26,018,220 of record NC_134019.1, on the reverse strand, counting down.
CATTAAATTTAGTATATATTCTTGTGGATTCTAATAAATTAAGAATTGCCACGCACCCTTGGTGCGGTGGTCACTCCACAAGTATAAATGCTTGTGGGGTGTGGGGGGAAGGGCTGGGATTCAAGTCTCCAGGAGGGTGCTTCACACACATATCTTAGATTAGGTTAAAGTAGAATTTCTGTCTTATATAAAAAAAAAAAAAAAAATTAAGAACATGATAGTATTGGGGTCAATCACTTATAGCCAAATTGACCCCAAAAAACTCCATTTTTGTTAATATAACTAATCTACTATTCACACACCATTTAAATATTATTTTTCCTTTTTCCAAAAATCAATCCAAGTAACCACCGCAACCCAAAAATTTATCAAGAATCTACACGCAAATTAATCATCACACCACCACAAGCAACCACCACACATATTAACCCCATAAGAATCAACGCAAACCAAGAACCAACCCATAAATTTTTAACTTGTAAGCCAATGGTGGTAACGTCGAGGGAAACAATATTGCCAATGTTGAGGGAGAGAGCTAGATCAAAGCACTACCATCATTGTGAAAGCACTTCACACCTTGCACCACCACCAAACCACTAGCACAATTGTGGAAAAACGAGTGGGTCAAGTCGAAATTGGATTCAGGTAAAAAAAGAATAAAAAAAGGTCATTTTGAGTAGGTTAGAAATTGTTCGAGCCAATTAGGTTGCGGGTCGGGTTGTTTTTTTTTTTTTTTTTTTGTGTGTGCATAAATGTCTTTTTTAGTATTTCCCATTTGGTAAGTTATGCAGCAAATTACTTAGAATAAAATACATTACTTTAAATTCACTACTCATATTAAGAATGATCTCAGCTCAACAAATTAATATTTGTTCAATAATTACAAAATCCCAACATTGCTAACCAAACCAAAATAGCACAAACACAAAGGAGTCTAGTCTACCATTTGAAAATCTAATTTAAACAAATACACAAGTTTCACTTCTTCAAAAAATCAACTTACCAAAACATAAAACAAAATTACAAATACCCTATTGAGTCGAAAATTTGACAAATAATAAAAACATATAAGAAATTTATTATCTTGAAAACTAATTTCATAATCTAATATCAACAACTATGGTTGCACTTTGTTTCAATTTGAGATATAAACCAAAGTTTAATTGTTTACTTAATTTATATATAGTCTCTTTTATGAATATCATGTTATTGTTAAGAAACACACACTCTAAGAAATATCATTTTTTATTTTGAAAAGCCTTTTATTTTGGCCATGGATTGTTAAAAATAGGACAAAGCATCCATTATTTATGCCGATTTTATTGATAAATTTTAGCTTCACTCTTTCACACTTATGTACTTTATTATTTAATACCTAAAAATCTTTACTTATTGCGCTATTCAAGTAAGAGAATGTATCAACCATTTATCTTTCAATTTATTTGCATGCATCTAGATAAAGTTCTCAATTGTTTTTATAAGGACATTGTATTTCAATGATGTTAAATATATATATATATATATATATATATATATATATTTATTGGCTTTATTCAAAACTTATTATAAAATTGAGATTGAATTGTGCACTGTAAAACTCACAACAAACGATTAAACTAATAATGTCTTTTTTTTAGAATGAAAAAGGATTGAGTCACAGGTTTGCCAAGTTTGGTTGGATTAACCCAAAAAATACAGGTCCTACATTCCTATCAACAAGTTTGTATTATTTGAGGACCAACTGGTTTGGAATTTAATATTTTTATTGTTTCTTTTCACAAGTTAACCAGTTTTATTTTTATAAAATTCAGATGGTAAAACAACTTATTTGGAATTTAATATCCTTTCTTAAGTTTAGTTGCCTTAACAATAATTGAAACAACCACCGCACACCCTTGGTGCGATAGTCAGTCCACAAGTATAAGTGCTTGTGGAGTGTAGGGGGCGAGGGTCGGGGTTCAAGTCTCTAGGAGGGAGCTTTACACACATATACACTTAGATTAGGCTAGAGTAGAATTCTATCTTGTATATAAAAAAAAACAATAATTGAAACAAAAAATAGTAAAAGATAAAAGCAAAATTTAGTACGTAACACGCATAATCAAGAATATAAAAAATTATTCCTTCATTAAGTTAATTGAAATAATTAATATTTGTGAATTTACTCACATAATAAATGAATATTCTTTATGTAAGCCAAATATCATAATAAATATATATATGTAACCTCCTCCCTCCCCCCCCCCGGGGCCGGGCGACACACACACACACGTGTGTACATATGTGCGTGTATGTATAATTTTGAGTGACATCTTTACAATTCTTACTAAGAAGCTCATACACTTTATTAGAGGTGCCGTATCAATGTTAGACATGGGACACATTTAGGACACTTCTACAAGGGCATCCTAACCCATTCTTTTTCTTTTATTGTTTTGAAAAAATGTGGGACATGGGGGGTGGGGTACATTTATTTTTTTATTTCCTTTTAGTTTCAATCTTAAACACTTATCTAGTAATATTTTATTTATTCTTTTGGATCTTATTCTTGATTTTTAATCTAATTTCTAAACATCATTTATTAATCATGAATTCATTTTATCATCCATTAATTATTACTCATAAATTGAAATGTGTTTAACTACAAATGCAAAAATAAATGTTTAACAATATATTAAAATATAAATAAGAATAGATTTAACAATTAACTATCACGCCAAGGGTGCGCTGTAGATAATTTCAAAAGATTTTTTAATAATTATCTTTGAAATTTGAAAATTATTACAGTTATAATAGACATTTATTGTGATTTTTTTGTATGTGAAATATTAAATATAATTTTTAATAAATTAAATAAGATAATTATGGTATATGGTAGTTATTAATAGTTATTTATTATGATTGTATTATATTGAACTATTAAATATATATATATATATATATATATGTATGTATGTATGTATGTATGTATGATACAAAATATGGATCCTCCAGACGCCAAACATGACATGATTTGGAGGCAAAAGTCCTTAAGATGAAAAAATTCCGGCTTATTATTTATTATGATCCATTATGGTTCTTAACTTCTTAACTTCTTAGTTTGGAGTTACAGAGTTCCTTATCAATTTGACTAATTTAGGAGTGGTAGTGGTAGACAAATTGATTGAACCATGAAATTCTTTCGTCTATATCTGTGTCTAATCTGACATTTTCTTTGTTTTTGTGATGAACAGAGGGAAAGGGAATCATATCAGCCTTACCAGCAGAAGATAAATCAAATTGCGACCTCCCTAGTTTTTGCACAAAACAGAAATGCAGCGGTTATTGCAATTTATATTACGGCCCAAATTCCGAAGGCAATTGTGAAAGATGTGATCTTCATAGCATTACTCATGATTGTTCCTGTTGTTGCAACACATGACTATGACTATGAAACTGGATTACCTTACCTATCATCGTGTATGAGGAAAAGTAAAAGAAAGAAAGAGAGGAAATTTTTTGGGGCAACAATTTTAAATGAAAAGAACTATTTTCTGGCAGAGTAATGTTAGAGCTGCAGACTATTTTACAAATTCATGACTTGACAATGTCCACATCAGTTATTATAATACTAGTTACACCAGGTATTATAATAAAATGTATAAACTCAAATAAAATAGCCAAATAATATATATATATATATATATATATATATATATATATATATATATATATATATATATATAAAATAGTTTCTTTAAAATTTTCTACCCTCTCCCTGTGTGTGTGAGTTAAAAATACTTAGAGTTCTCAAAAAAAAAAAAAAACCATTTAAATATATTTTTTCTCTTTCCAAAAATCATTCCAAGCAACCACCACAACCCAAAAATTTATCAAGAATAAACCCACAAATTAATCATCGCACCCACCACAAGCAACCACCGCACAAATTAACCCACAAATTTATGTATTTTTCACATGATTTTTTTAAGTATTTGTCATTTGGTAAGTCATGCAGAAAATTACTGGCTATAAAACACATACTTTAAATTCATCACTCATATCAAAGATGATCTCTACTCAAAAAATTAATATTTGTTCAATAATCATAAAATTATAAAAATCCCAACATTTCTAACCAAAACAAAATAGCACAAACACTAAGGAGTTTAGTCTACCATTTGAAAATCTAATTTAAACAAACACATAAGTTTCACTTCTACACAATATCAATATCTCAAAACATAAAACAAAATTACAAATGCCCTATTGAATAGCTAATTTGACAAATAATAAAAACATATAAGAAATTTACAATCTTGAAAACTAATTTCATAATCTTGAAAACATAAGTTTCACTCTATTTCAATTTGAGATATACATCAAATTTTGATTATTTATTTATTTATACATGATCTCTTTTATGAATATCATGTCAATGTTAAGAAACATACACTCTAAGAAATATCATCTTTTATTTTGAAAAGCCGTTAATTTTGGTTATAGATTGTTAAAAAATAGGTCTAAGCATTCATGATTTATACCAATTTTAATGATAAATTCCGGCTTCACTCTTTCACACTTATGTATTATGTTATTTAATATCTAAAAATCCTTACTTATTGTGTTATTCAAGCAAGAGAATGCATTAATCATTCATCCTTCAATTCATTTGCAAATAGCTAGATAAATGTCTCAATTGTTTTCTTTAGGACATTGTATTTAAATGATGTTTAATAATATATATATATATATATATATATATATATATATATATATATATATATATATATTTGTGAGAGACGTGTCCCTCAAAAAAAGAGATTCGGGTACCTTTCTTTTTGGGTAAGTGGTGTGGAGTCACCACTTATTTTTTATACAAAAAAGAAAAAGAAAAACTAAATACACAAATACATGACTGAATTACTTTGTTTCATTGATTGAATAAAAAATACAACTTTGAAAATTTGAATTTTACATGGCTTTGGGTCCTAGTTACAAACTACCAAATATACATGGCTTTTTTGTTCTAGTTACAATCTACCCAAAATAAAAATAAAGATAAAGCTAAGTTTACTTAACCAAAAATCTAAATCTGGAGGCTAGGTTATGGAATGAGAAGGTGTTAGACACCCATTCCGCCCAGACAGAGTCTGGTCTTCTAGACTCTTGTGACCAATGTACCATTTTATGCATGACATGAATGATATGTTGAACATGTGAAAGATAAACACAAAATCACACAAATTTGTTTATGATTGAAATCTCTTCTTTTGTTTAAAAATTCAGATCTATTTTTGCAAATGGTAAAAAAATGTTTTTTTTTTAAAAAAAAATTTGAAAAACATCAGATCAGTTTTGTAGTATGTAGAAAAAGGTGGCTTTTTGAGATAAAAATTCAGATCTTTTTTGTGATAAAAAATGATTTTTTGATAACAAAAAAAAATTAGATCTATTTTTATGTTGTAAAAGAATAAAAAGATTTTTTTTAAGAAGAGAGTTTCACTCATAATTTAAATTTATGCAACAAACACAAACACAATCATGTTTCATCTTTTTCTTTATTTCAAAAATATGCATGTATTAAAAAATTAGATTTGTATCTTAAGAAAGATACAAATCAGTTTTGATTTAAGAAAAACTTAGATCTACATCTAAACAAGATGCAGATCTATTTTTATATTGAGAAAAATTCAGATCTACATCTAGAAAAGATGCAGATCTATTTTATTTTAATAAAAAGAATTATTTACATGCAAATTATTGACATTCAAGAAAGAGATTATAACAATCACATAAAAAAAAACAACAATAATCAACAATTCATATTATGGCTATTTGAAAAAGAAAGAGATATAACATGCATCATCACATCATAAGAAAAAGGGTTAAGAAACAACCTCTTGCATGAGCACTCTTTGTTCTTGAGAGGATGTTTTAGGGTTTAAAGAAACTTATTCAGTTATCCTTGAAACTTATTCAATTATTCTTTTAACAATTCTCAGAGAGGATTGAAGAATATCAACACTCTTTTAGTCTCAAAACGTATGCCCTCAGAGCTAGAAAAAATGTGTTGAATTACGAGGTTCAGTCTCTATTTATAGAGGTCAGAATTTTCTAAAAAATAGGTATGGACGACTAGGGTTTGAATTCGGAAGCATTCTTTTGCGAAAATGTCGAAAAGGGTGTGCATTATTGTCACCCGAAGGCCGTTTGGCCAAAGCCCAACCCATGAAAATTTGAAACTCCAAAAGTGCCGAATTGGCTATTGGAGTCCGAACACACTTTCGTGTTCGGGTGCCAATTGGACTCTCTTTTTAGGGTTTTTTCGCAGGTCCTTGTATCTAGACACGTTTTCATCCTCCGTATATGATCTTTTATCTATTTTTTGGATAATTCAGGCTTTTTAAGAAATCTTGACCCATTATCTTGTGGATAAATCCCTTAAAATAAATCCTGATAAAGTTTAGATTATCTACAATTTTATTGTTATCCAACCATCACTTTTATTCCTATGCATCTCTATCTTAAACACTAATTATCAACCAATTACAAAATTATTTAATTAATTTTAATTGTTTGACCAATCAGAATTAATTTAAATTAATCGTGTGTGATCGACTCCTCGTAGACACAATGCATATGAACTGTGCAAATTTGATCATGTGATATCTTTCAATTCGATGGTCCGATTTAGAAACCGGAAATATCGTTGTGACCATTAGAATCTCAAGATCATTATGATGATATGCAATGAATGACATGATGCATGTAATATAAAGACAAAATGATGTATGTAATGCAAGAACAAATTGATGCATGTGATGCAATTATGATTTTTGGGGTACATGGATGGTCATTCAAGTCATTCTCCTTGATTAAATCATGGATGCAAAATCGAGTGTCTGCAGAATGCCCCTCATTGACAGAGCTTGAAAAGCGAATGTCAATGTAAAACAAAGACACTGATTTTAGCGACCATGATTTAATTGAGGTTGAATTTTCAAAGATTACCTAACCCTCGAACCTAAAACCTTGGAACATAGGACTAACCTTATCTTTTGACAAAAAGAATGAAAATACTGGACTTAGCTGGTAGTTGATGACTCTGGACATGATTCTTGGAAAATTGGGGTGACCAAAGGATTTTTCAATCTTGATCTTGAAAAATGGAGTTATTTGGGATGCCGATCAAAGGTCTTCTTCTACTTTGATCTGAAGTTGCTGGAATGAAAATCAAAGGAATCTCCTCTACTTCGATCTGGAGTTGTTGGGATGACAATCAAAGGGATCTACTCTACTTCAATAATCTAGAACTGAAATGATGACCGAAGGGATCTCCTCTACTTCGATTTAGCTTTGGAATAATGATAAAAGGGATCTCCTCTACTTTGATAATCTAGAACTGAAATGATGACCAAAGGGTTCTCCTCTACTTCGATCTGGCTTTGGAATGACGATCAAAGGGATCTGCTCTACTTTGATAATCTGATGATGAAGGGGATCTCCTCTACCTCAATCTGGCTTTGGAATGATGATCAAAAGGATCTACTCTACTTTGATAATCTGGTGATCAAGGGGATCTCCTCTACCTCGATCTGGCTTTGGAATGATGATCAAAGGGATCTACTTTATTTTGATAATCTGATGATCAAGGGGATCTACTCTACTTTGATAATCTGATGATCAAGGGGATCTCCTCTACCTCGATTTGGCTTTGGAATGATGATCAAAGGGATCTACTCTATTTTGATAATCTGATGATCAAGGGGATCTCCTCTACCTCAATCTGGAGTTGCTTTCTGCAAAAAAGTGAAAATTTAGAGTTAGACTTTAGCTGATAACTATTTCATGGTCCTACCATTTCAAAGATGGGTGATTTTTATTTGCTCACACTTGATTTTGAATTTTATCAACAAAAACTTTGATTGAAAAAGATTTTATTTTTGAGAAAGATTTGATTTTCTAGAAGCTCAGATGTTTTGAAATTGAAATTTAAAACTTTGAGATTTTGATTTAAAATTTGGAAAATGAAATCTGAAATTTTAAGACTTGAAATTTTGATCATGAAACCTAGGGTTTGTGTTTTTTTTTTTTGAAAACTGGAGGTTTTGAGATAAATGTGAATTTATTTTATTTTATTTTTTTTATGATGTGGAGGTGGAAATTTTGAGAATTGGAGTCCCAAAGATTTTTTTTTTTTAGGGTTGACGAGTCAACTCGTTTTAACTGAGTTGACTAAGCTTTTGTTGGGTCTTAAGTGTGGGGGCCGAATTTTTTGGCCCCCCACTCTCTTTTGTCTCTCTTTTTTCTTTTGTTTCATCTTTCTCCACCTCTCTTCCTCCATTGTCACTATTCATTCTTTTCTTCCCCTTGGATTTTCTTCTTCATTTCATCATCTCTTCTCACAAAAAACACTTTTCTAAGCTTCTCAAATTTTCCTCATCCACCTCTATCAATATTTCTTTAGATCCTTGTGTTTTGAGCATTTTCATCTTATACCCATTTTGGTGAAACCCATTTTTCAAAACCCATTTTCTTTGCATCAAAATGGCTTCTTCTTCCAAAGGGTCTTCTTTTCTAGCTTCTTATGGTAAGAAATCTGATCCAACATTTGAGTGGAATGATGATGATGGACTTCTTCAAGACCCTAGGACCCATGCTCCATATTGTCATGTAGATACCAATGTGAGTTTTTCTTTGGTTTCTTGGCTTGGAAAAAATGTTGTTGCATGTTTTATTGAAAGTTTCATGGTGAGATTTTGACATTTGGTTGTTTTAAATTTGGGGCATTGCTTGATTGGTTATGTTGGAAAATGTTGACTTTGGAGCATTCTTGAAGTATTGTTTTTGTGATCATGGTGCAATTTGAACAATGTTAGTGACTTATGGAATTTTGACAATGTAGGTAGATATTGATGTTGTTGGATGAGTTTTGGTTTGGATTTTGGGAGTATTGGCATTGTAAAAATTTTGTTGTAGGCTTATGTGAATGTGTTCATGATAGGTATGGAAAAAGTTTATTGGCATGTGTAAACTTTGTTTTACTGACATGGCAAAGATTTTATGAGTAAATTTGTGGGTATGGGAAATTTTTTTTTTGGACATAGAAAAATTTTATGGGCATGAAATTTTGAAAGAATTTTGTTAGGCATTTGATGTTGATTCTTGGAAAATTTGTGTGGTTACAATTTTTGCTATATGAGAATTCATTTATGTATGAGCTTGAGGGATTTTTCTTGGTCATGTAGGTTTTTGTTTTTTTTGTTTTTTTTACATGGCTATGGAAAAAACTTGGTAGTTGTGTATAGATATGTGAAAATTTTTTATTATGGTGAAATTTTGGTGGGGCAATGATTTTTTGTGGTGGTGGGGCATGTTTTTTTTTTTTTGGTTGTGAGGACATTGACTTTTTGGGTTCATAGGAATTTTTTGGACATGTGGGTTTTGGTTATGGAAAACTTTTTGTCATGGGAAATGTTTGATCATGTGGTTTTGGTTATGGGATTTTTTTTTTTGGACACGTGATTTTGGGCATAGGAATTTTTTGACATGTGGTTTTGGGCATAGGAATTTTTGGTCATGTGGTTTTGGGCATAGGAATTAATAAGCTATACTTTTGTGTTGCAGAGTCTCAAGAGTCGAGGTAGTCTTCATATGTTGAGAGGTGCATTGGCATCCTTGTCTACTAGCATCAAAATCACCATCAATGAAGCGGGCTTTGATACTTTCTTCGATGCTCTATTAAATCATGAGACACATGAATACAAAGATCTTTAGTTGCTTCTTGTTTAGTAGAGCGCTTTTGGGACATTACTTGCACTTTCCATTTTCCAGATATTGGAGAGGCAATGTTGACACCTTATCACTTTTTTGTTATCACCGGTCTGAGGTTGGGTGGTGAAAGAACTCTTGTCAATGATTCCTTTACTTCAGCCGAACTCAAAAAACTTCTAGGTGTAGTGCCTTCTAGAATGAAGAGTAATAACATCCTCTTGTCTTGGCTATGTGAGCATATTCCCCAATGTGAGACTGTGGCAAAGAGTGCCAGCATTTTCATGCTTCTTTTTATTGGGACCTTCTTGTGTCCGGATTTAGGAGGTACTATGAATCTGTGCTACTTGAAGAGCTTGAGAAAAATTGAACAAATCCGGAATTATGACTGGGGCGACACGGCCTATGCTACTCTAATGCACTTCATGACCCAACTCTCTAGGCGGAGCCTTCCAAGCTTGGGTGGAGCTCCATTTGTATGGCTAGTGAGGTTTGGTATTTATTTGGCTATGTGTAGTTTGTGGAAAATTATTTTGGCTATGTGGTAATGATGTAGTGAATTTTTCAGGTTTAGATGTATGAGTATTTTAGGGTTGGTCCAGAAATTCGGGAGGAAGTTGCTGGCATTTTTCCTAGATTTCTCTGTTGGTTGCCCAAACATCGTTTGTCTATACTCCCTAGGCGTTCTTTGGAGATTTGGAGCTTAGCGATTGACAATTTGATCATTGATGATGTGAGTTCTTTCTTCATTTTCCTTTTCAATCTTCGGCACTTGGTTATGATTTAGTCACTTCTCTTTCTGAGTTCCTTTTTGTGATTTTTTAGATGAACTTAAATCCTTGGGCTAGATGTGAGGGGTATGTTGAGTGTGAGTGGGCTCTAGAACTGAATGGCCGCCAAGTATTGTTTGAATATGGGCATGGAAAGTATTGGTATCTTGGTGATCGGGTGTTGCCCCAAGTTGAACATGTCTGTCCTCCTACCACAGTTCCAATTTCTCCTTGTCTCACTGTTCAGTTGGCTGACTTTCTAGCTGATGAAGAGATTGTTCGGGCCCGTGATGGCCATATAGTTGCCGGAGTAGAAGGAAATTACTTTGGATTTGTCCAGGATCACCTGCAGGGTCGCTTGGTCTGTAGAACGGTATTTTTCTTCCCTTTTACTCTATAAATTCTTTTTCATGTCTCTACTTGGTAACAATACTTGCATGCTGTATTTTCAACCTCCATCTTTTGAAGGAGAGGAAGAGGAAGAGATTCCCTCTCCTCACCATGCTGGTAGTTCTTCTAGTTCCTTTGTGGAAACTTATCCTCATTTTCCAGCATGGCAATATGATGTGATGAATCCTGATGGAACGTACAGCTCCATGCCTTTGACTAGGCCAGAGCATGTACCAAATATTCCTTGGCCTGATCCGGTGTGTTCTTGAATGTTTAGTTCTTTGTCTTTATTTCTTCTTGGCTTGATGAATGGCTTCTAATCTGGTAGGGTTGTGCTTCAGGTTGATGTGGATCTTGTGGAGGAAAGCATGCGGATGATAGGAGACTTGCAATTGTTGGCTCACACTCAATCCTCCTAATATGTGCTTAACGATGCGAACTGGGTATGCCATGTTTCTTTTTGAGCATCTCTTACTTGAATTGTGCTTGATGGTGGAATTAACACTTGATTTTGCTGACATTTCAGGCACATAGAATGGAGACTGCTAATAATACTAGAAGAACTTTGGAGGAACGGATCAAGAGCCTCGAACTTGAAAATCGCCAATACAATCCTCACTTTTTCTCGAGTCAAGAAGGTAATATTGAAGGTTGCTCCTCTAGAGGTGGATCAAGAAGATCCTCACGCAGGCGGACTTGGAGTCCTAACGATGTATGACTCGTATTTTTATGTTCCTGCAAAAGAAAAGGAAGTGCTCCTTAGACAATCTTGTATTAATTTCCATGTTTAGCTCTTTGCCTATTGGATCATGGAGAGACTTTAACCAAGATAAGTTTAGAATTCACTTGATGAAATCTTATAGCACTAATTTAAATTTATCTTGATTGACTTTGATGGAGTTTGCACTTACTTGAATGAGGCGGAGCCGAATGCCCCTAGTTTCAAATGAATGCATGATTTTTGCAAATTTTGGAAATGATGATTTTTTTTGAAAAGATGATGATGATGATGATTTTTTTTTTGAAATGAATGAGGCATGGCCGAATGCCCCTAGTTCAAAAATCAATGTGAATTTTGAAAAATCTTATTGTATAAGGGCCTCAATAAAGAAAATTTTGAGTAAAACAAGATCAAAATCACAAAATTGGGAAAAACAAGGACTACTGGGATGATGGGCCAATGAGCTCGATGGGAGTGTCGATTGGCACCTCTGAACTGAAGACTGATGGTGATTGTTGAGTAGATGAAAGATCTACCTCTACCTTCTGTAAAAGTTTCTTCTCATGAACTTGTTAGTAATCAGTTATTATAAAAATGTTTTGGGCCAATGCCCCTAGTTTAGACATGCTCGCACAGAAAATTGATGATATGCTTAATGCAAAACAGATGCTCCTAGCCTAAATTTACAAAAAAAAAAAAAAAAGTTTTGATTTTGAGCTTTTGAAAAAAAAGTTTTTTGAATGATTGTGACCGGGCCTTTGGAAAGGCTGCTTACGTACCTCTCTCATAGAAGATCAGGTCTAAACGTAGTTCGAAAAAAAAGTTTTGAATTTTTTTTTAAATGAAGTTGCTTTTTGGGTGATTGTGACCGAGCCTTTGAAAAGGATGCCTACGTACCTCTCTCATATAGGATCAGGTCTAGACGTAGTTCGAAAAAAAGTTTTGAAAAATGAAGTTTTGAAAAATCTTTTTTGAGAAATGAAAATTTTGAAATGAGTCTTTTAAAAAAAAAAAAAAAAGCAATATACTTAAAATGAGATTTTTTGAAATTTTATTTGTTTCAAATGATCAAAAGGTGATCTTTTGAACAATCTCTTTGACCAATCATAATGCTCAATTTTCAACTCAATCTCATTGGCTAGAAAGGATTTGAAATCATTAAAAACATGTAATCGAATTTGCTTCTTCATTTTGAAAATTTTTAGATTAAGTCTTCTAAGACAATCAAAGAAATGAAATGCTTGAGAATCACACATATTGGGAGTAAGCAAGAAAGGGAAAAATCCCAAGTTTGAAGATTTGAAAATTTTTTAGAGTTTGGCAATTTGTTCTCTTGAGAGTTATTTTCTATTAGGAGCAAACAAAGTGAGTGTTTAGGGCTTAGAAAAAAATTTGGTCACTTGTGAATTTGTGAAAATTTTCTTTTAAAGATATTAGCTACTAGGGCTTGATAATCTTGAGCAATTTCCTTTTTAATCCAAGAGAAAATGTCATCAGAGCTAAATGTGTGCTTTCAATCAGCAGGACTTCAAGGAGGGCTTTATTCAAAGGTTTTAATGTAGGCCAGGTTCTTTATTGAAAGGTAGGATATAAAAGGCTCAAAAACCCTCATGATGTTTCCCTAAGTATGCAATACTTTAAATTCACACATTGGAAGATTTTTTTACAACTCCCATCATTGACTCTTGGGTTAAAATCCTTGTCATGTTAATCATCTTCACATTGGTCTTCATTGATTCCTTTCATTTGGTCTTGATTTTTTCAACTTCTTTGTTTTGGTCTTCTTAGCATCCTATCCTGTGGTCAAATCACTCACTCTCATTTTTTTGTGAAAGAATTCTTTGATTTATTTTTGAAAATTTTCAGTTAATGGGCAAATGGTGGGTTTTGGGAAATTGTGACCGAACCAAAGCATGGTTGCCTACGAACCCCTTTTGATAGAAGGATCAGGTCATCACGTAGTTCATTGATTTTTTTTTATTTGCCTTAATTTCTGCCTAGGTCGCCCTTTCGGGTTTTCAACCTATCTGGCTCTCTCACTCTCTTTGTTTTTGCACTCCTTTTGCGTAGATTGCCCTTTCGGGTTTTCAACCTACCCTTTTTTTGCTCTAATTTTTGCCTAGACTGCCCTTTTGGGTTTTCAGCCTAGCGAGCTTTTTTTTGTTGTTGTTTTTTTTAATGAAATGTGTCTTCTTCTTTTCTTTCATCTTCCTCAATTTGATTGGATTTTCTTCTCTTGATGAGTCTTGATTGTTGCTCATCCTTTTCAACTTGAATGGTCTTTCATGGAATCTCATATCTTTCGTGTCTTTTGATAAATCAGTATTCTCTCACAGCTTGATGAAAATTCTTGCATTCACTACTCTCTTTCTATTTTTTTTTTTTGGTTGAAGTCTTTTCTAGCTAGATGGCCTTCTTCTTCTTTTCACAATTTGATGCTTTCTCAAAATCTTATCTCTCCTTGATGGATTTTCTTTCTACCTAGCTTTATTGAACTTTCTTTTCTGAACTTGATGAATCTTCCTCTTTTAAACTTGTCATATTGTCTTCAATGAGGGCCTTAGAGTAACAACATCAGTTCGTTCATTTTACACGTCCATTTTTACACTAAAAACCTACTTTTTCTATTTTACACATCCATTTTTACAAAACACTCACATCAGTTCATCTATTCTATCACCTCTTTTAATTAAATAATCAATTTTCTCAAATTTTTTATTATTTTCTCTCAACTACCTTCTATACGCGTGTGCTCTCTCTCTCTTTACCCATTTTTTTCTGATTTGTTGCTCTCTCTATACCCATCTCTCTACCCATTTTCATTCGCAGTAAGAAACTTCTCATCCTCATCTTTCCTCTTCCTCGCCTGCTTCGACCACCGCTTCCCTTTCCCTCTCCCTACACTCTCACTCCCCAACAAACCCTTCTTCATATCCACTTCCAACTCCTTTATTCCCACCAGAGCCGCAAACTTCTCCGCCTCCTTGAAATTGCACTACCCATCTCCCTCTCTGTCTAATCCACACCATCTCGGTCACAAGCACCAATACACAGCTCTGATCAGGCAAGACCCAATCAAGCACCGATCCATAAGCACTGGTATCCTTAGCTCCAATCCATAAGCACTGGTATCCTTAGCTCCGATCCACAAACACCAATCAGATCCAACCAAATCAGATTCAACCGAGATCTCCCTAGCTCCGATCCATAAGCACCGACTAGATCTCCCTAGCTCTGATCCACAAGCACCGATCAAATTAGAGATCTCCCTAGCTCTGATCAGGCAAGACCCATCTTGGTCAAATCTCCTTAGCTCCGATGAGGCAAGACCCACAAGCTCCGATCAAGCAAGACCCATGAGCTTCGATCATTCCAGTCAAGACCCACAAACACTGATCGTTCCAGTCAAGCACCGATTGTTTATCTCTGTGTGTTTTGTTTTTAATTTTTAGCAAGTGTATCTCTGTTGATTTGTCTATGTGTGGATGTGTTTGTGTGTGGGGGTGTTTGTGTGCATCTGAGAAAAAAGAAGAAGATGAGAAGCAGTTTATTGAGCACGGAGAAGAGAGAGAAAAAAAGAGCAAACGTGAAATTAATAAAATAAGAGATAGACGAGCTACAGTAACTGTGTAAATATACACGGTTACTGTAGCTCGTGGATGGATTTGCACATCTTTACCCAACTTTACATTCACTGATGTGGGTGTTTGTTTTGCCAAAATGTGTAAAATGAATGAGTTTTTGTATTATAGAAGAGTATCCACCAACTGATGTAAAAGAGCAAACGTGAAATTAATAAAATAAGAGATAGACGAGCTACAGTAACTGTGTAAATATATACGGTTACTGTAGCTCGTGGATGGATTTGCACATCTTTACCCAACTTTACATTCACTGATGTGGGTGTTTGTTTTGCCAAAATGTGTAAAATGAATGAGTTTTTGTATTATAGAAGAGTATCCACCAACTGATGTGGATGCTCTTACCAAATGGTGCTGGATCCATAAGGTTAACACTTCCTCATCTTGAGATTTAAGCATGCATACTTAATTTCCCTACCCAAGGTTCAAGTTTTTAGTGGGTTCATCAAAAAACAGGCTAATTGTTTAAAGGCTCAAGTTGGCTAGCAATGGATAATTATTGTAATAGGTGTCAAGGAATAATGTGGGTTACCAAAGGTGGCCTCCTATCCTTAGTGATGCTTACTTGTTAGCACAACGACTTAAACTCTTTTAATAAATTATTCTTGGAATAAGAGTTCAAATACTCCAATAATGGATTGAGTCTATAGGGTTTGAGAAATCTGGGTGAATGGAATTATTTCTATGATTGCCTTTTAGGACCTTATCATATTTTGAATGTTTAGCAAAAGTCCTTACATGAATTGAATGAAGTTAAATCCTTCCTTGGAACAAATTGATTGGTAGAGCAATTAATCATCATGATTTGGAAGAAGCTTTGTCAAATGGATCTTATTGTATTCTCTTAAAAATAAGGCTTTTGAAAAAAATTTGTAGTCTTTGAAGGAATGAGAAAAGGGTTTTTAGAAAAAGATTACTAAGAAGGCCCTAGCTCTTTTCTTTAGAAATTGGAAATATGGAATCTCTTTGGGTTTTGGTGAATTATCCTTGTACAAGGTAGAGAGCATGGATTGATTGGCTAAGCTAAACTGTAATGCAGAGTTGGCTATCTAGGAGATTTGGGCTAGCTCTTCATTTATCCTCTCTTGACCTTCCAGGATGGAGTTGAGAACATCTTCAATTCTTCCTTGGCTCATTAGGGTTGAATCTTCCTTAGGCTTGATGGGCTTGAACTTATGATTGAAATCTCGGTGGACTTTGGCTTTGGGTTTGTCTGTCTCCAAATGTGGGGGTTGGAAGTGTCTCCCCCCCTTGTAATGCTAGCGATTTTTGTTGGGTCCTTAGGATTGGTGTCTTAGGGTTTGAAGTGTCTCCCCCCATATGTTGGTGCTTGGTGATTTGATTGGGGTTTGAAGTGTCTCCCCCCGTTTGTGGATGTTAGGTGATTTGTTTGGGGTTTGAAGTATCTTGTAGGTCGGGTATGGGATTGCAATGTTGCAGCAGCGGAGTGTCCTCTATGCTCACAGGCTTCTGTACCGTGATGGGCTTGGAACTAGAGCTACTGGCTTAAGTGTCGGCCTTAGGTCCTCTTTGCAGCCTTTCTTCAGATCTTGACCAAATTCTCTCCTCTTGCTTTCTCTCTCTCTTTCTCTTTCTCTGTCTAGAACAGGCTCTTTTGGGTTAATTAAAGTTAGGTCACCATTTGCATCAAACAACCAAGCAAAATAAACACACACAACATGAAATGCAATTTTAACTGGGACCAACCTAAGGGTAGGTTCTAAGTCATTATGTTGTAGGATGGGTTTGTTGTTTTATTGTTTCCCATAACTAGGACGTTACATCTCCCAACTTGTAATGTAATGAATTTTACGTTGGTCCAAACAGCATGGTTTGTCCTTTACAGTCAACAGGAAATGATCTAGTGACTTGGGCTATGAGTTGGTGAGTTTGCCACTAGGTACCCGAATCTAATGAAGACCAGTGATCCATGGTTACTACTACCACAAAATTGTTGAAAAGGGGTGCATATATTGTTGTTTGAATGGCACACACTATGACAATTAGGGAAAGATTTTAACAAAAAATACATATAACAAAATATCATACAACAAAATATAATACAACATCTCAACAAATATAGAACAATCATAAATAAACAAACAAACAACAATATCATGCAAGACCATGCAAAAAAAATGGTACATATTTGGCCACTTAAGTCTAATACGAAGCTTAGCCCTCAACATCCCCAGCAGAGTCGCCATTATGAGAGACCTGGAAATTGCCTCTAAAACAAAAGAGATTTTTGGAGTGCTTTTTAGGACATTTCTCTTTTTGGGTAAGTGGTGTGGAGTCGCCACTTATTTTTTATACAAAAAATAAGAAAAACTAAATATACAAATACATGATTGAATTACTTCTTTTCATTGATTGAATAAAAAATACAACTTTGAAAATTTGAACTTTACATGGCTTTAGGTCCTAGTTACAAACTACCAAATATACATGGCTTTTTGTCCTAGTTACAATCTACCCAAAATAAAAATAAAGATAATACTAAGTCTACCTAACCAAAAATCTAAATCCGGAGGCTAGGTTACGGAATGGGAAGGTGTTAAGCACCCATTTCGCCTAGACAGAGTCTGGTTTTCTAGACTCTTGTAACCAATGTACCATTTTATGCATGATATGAATGATATGTTGAATATGTGAAAGATAAACACAAAATCACACAAATTTGTTTATGATTGAAATCTCTTCTTTTGTTTAAAAATTCAAATCTATTTTTGCAAATGGTAAAAAAATGTTTTTTAATTTAAAAAACATCTGATTTGTTTTGTAGTGTGTAGAAAAAGGTGGTTTTTTGAGATAAAAATTCAGATCTGTTTTGTGATCAAAAATGATTTTTTGATGACCAAAAAATAAAAAAAAATCAGATCTTTTCTTATATTGTAAAAGAATAAAAAGATTTTTTTAAGAAGAGAGTTTCACTCGTAATTTAAATTTATGCAACAAACACAAACACAATCATGTTTCATTTTTTTCTTTATTTCAAAAATTGGCATGTATTAAAAAATCAGATTTGTATCTTAAGAAAGATACAAATCAGTTTTGATTTAAGAAAAACTTAGATCTACATCTAAAAAAGATGCAGATCTATTTTTATATTGAGAAAAATTCAAATCAAAATCTAGAAGATTCAAATCTATTTTTATATTGAGAAAAACACAGATCTACATCTAGAAAAGATGTAGATCTGTTTTTATATTTAGAAACATTTAGAACTACATCTAGAAAAGATGCAAATCTGTTTTATTTTAATAAAAATAATTATTTACATGCAAATTATTGACATTCAAGAAAGAAATTATAACAATCACATAAAAAAAAGAACAACAATCAACAATTCATATTATAACTATTTGAAAAGAAAGAGATATATAATGCATCATCACATCATAAGAAAAAGGGTTAAGAAACAACCTCTTGCATGAGCACTCTTTGTTCTTGAGAGGATGTTCAGGGTTTAAAGAAAGTTATTCGGTTATCCTTGAAACCTAAAAACCCTAATTCTTGTAACAATTCTCAGAGAGGATCGAAGAATATCAACACTCTTTTAGTCTCAAAACGTATGCCCTCAGAGTGTAGAAAAAAGGTGTTGAATTACGAGGTTCAATCTCTATTTATAGAGGTCAAAATTTCCTAAAAAATAGGTATGGACGACTAGGGTTTGAATTCGGATGCATCCTTTTGCGAAAAGATCGAAAAGGGTGTGCATTATCGTCACCCGAAGGTTGTTGGGCCAAAGCCCAACCCATGAAAATTCGGCACTTCAAAAGTGCTGAATTGGCTATTGGAGTCCGAACGTGCTTTCGTGTTTGGGTGCCAATTGGACTCTCTTTCTAGGGTTTTTTGACTGGTCCTTGTATCTAGACGCGTTTTCATCCTCCGTATATGATCTTTTATCTCTTTTTTTGGGATAATTCAGGCTTTTTAAGCACCATTATCTTGAACAATTATCTTGACCCATTATCTTGTGAATAAATCTCATAAAATGAATCCTGTTAAAGTTTAGATTATCCACAATTTTATTGTTATTCAACCATCCCTTTTACTCCTATGCATGCATCTCTATCTTAAACACTAATTATCAACCAATCACAAAATTATTTAATTAATTTTAATTGTTTGACCAATTAGAATTAATTTAAATTAATCGTGTGTGGTCGACTCCTCCTAGACACAATACATATGGACCGTGCAAACTTGATCATGTCATTCTCCTTGATTAAATCATGGGTGCAAAATCGAGTGTCTACAATATTTAAATGGTTTTACCCAAAATTTATTTTAAAAGTTGATTTAAAAAAAAATAATAATAACATGCATTATATTTGTCAATTGAGTTTGAGTTGTGCACTATAAAACTTACAACAAAAAAATTAAAACAATAATGTCTTAATTTTATTATTATTTTTACCAAAAATTGTTATAAAAAAATGGTTGGGCTGGTTTGATTTGGAATTTAATATTATTTCCTAAGTTTAGTTGCCTTAACAATAATTGAAACAAAAAAAATACTAAAAGATAGAAGCAAAATTTAGTACTTAATACGGATAATCAAGAATATAAAAAATTATTCTTTGATTAAGTTAGTTGAAATAATTAGTAATTGTGAATTTACTCAAATAATAAGTGAAATATCATAATAAACACACATGTAAGCCCCCTCTCCCCCCCCCCCCCACACACACATTGTTCTAAAGCACTAACACTTCATTTGAGGTGTCGTCCCTGTGTTAGACATGGATCCAGTGTTATTAAACTCGGCCCAACCTGGCCGATCGGACCAGTAATCCAGTGACCCAACACATAGACTAGTTTGAGTCATCAATTGGATGGGATGTGCACAAGACCTGGTCAAAACTAGTAAAACTCGATGGGTTTTAAGCAAACCATGGTTTTAATGACTCGATTGAGTTTGTGAATTGTGCAAAATTACATTAATAGGTTATTCTCATTGATTACTTTATTGTTTAATGTGTGATAATATGGTAATTTAAATAAAAGAAAACCTAAAGAAATATAAAAAATGGACCGTTCTATCACTTCTCTACCGATTCACATTACTCTACCCATCACTTTTCACAGTTTCAGTTACCAAACTTGCAATTGTGCATCAATTTTTTGCTATGAACAAATCATTTTTTAGTTTCATATAGCTAAACATAAGTATGAGCATGGTTGTCAAAATCGCGATCTGGATCATAGGATCGCACAATTTTACAATCCCACCTCACCAAAACGTTTAGAATTGCGCTAAGATCATAAAAATGGTAGGATCGTACGTAGGAACGTGTAGGATCATACAGGATCATAGGATTGTATGAGATCCTACCAATCCTACCAAAACCATGAATTTTTTGTTTTTTTTTATGGGATAAATTTTTTGTTTTGACGAAACTTTAAGGGTTTTATTTTTTTTATGTTGTGATGATATGACTCTTTTTGAAAAATAAAATTATGTTAACCTAAGAAAATGTTTTCTAGTTTCTAGTTCACTTGTAATCAAAATGAAGGAATGCTTCATCATTTCTAAATGAAGAATTTGATGTTGGCTTTGTTACTTTTAAGCTATAATGTTGCTAATTGTGTTTGATCAATATACTAATTTGTGTTCTAATATTACTAAAATATTATATATATATATATATAATTTTATTAGTTATGCTTGTATTTGTATATTAATTTATTGATTTTTTTGAGCATGCTCTTTATTTGTTGCTGAGTGGTATAACTTTAATAGTTGAGTGTGAAATTGTATCTTGATGTCTTTTGTAGCTCTAGTATACAAATGTATAATGTCTACATAGATGATGAAATTGATGATAATGATTAGGAATTTAGGATTGTAGTTATAAGAACCTTAGAATGAGAATAATTAAATGTTCACTTCACCTTAATATTCATCTTGCTTTTGGATTTCATATTGTAGTTAGCTAGTTTCCATTTGCTAACTTATTTTGAATTTCAAACTTGGTACTAGGAAAATATTTTCCATATGTTTTGATAAATATTTTGCTATTTGGTTGCTAATTAAATATTTATTGAACTTTTTAGATACATTGGGTCAAAACTTAAATATGTTTATTTTGTTAATGTAGACTTAGCCATGTATGACATGCAAATTACATCATATGATGCAAATCTTAGTTTTTTTATGGATTAATTTATAATTTACATGATTATTCAACATACACAGTCATTATCATTGTGTTTTTTGCTTTAAATCTGAAAATATGTAGAATCTTACAATTCACGATCCGATCCTACAATCTACAATGCCACCTACTTTTAACGATCTTACGCAGAATTTCGATTTTTACAACCTTGGATATGAGTATATTAGTGTATGTTATATAGTTTATTGTTTAAACCTCATTTTCTCTTCTTTTGTTTACGTTTTTTTTTTTTTTTTTTGTTTATTGCTTTAAGTTTAAGTCTTTAACATATTTTTTCTCTTCTTTTATTTACGTAGTTTGAGATTTTTTTTTTTGTTAATATGTAGAATTTAAAGACATGTAATAAAATTTTATTTAGCAAAAACTTTATTGCAATCTTATAACATTGGTTTATTTTGCTTGTGAATTTTATAGAATTTTTAATGCTATTACTATTGAAACCTTGATTTTGAATTATAATAGCAAGTTTAATTTAGGCATACACATCTTTTTTTTTTTTTAATTTACATATTTATGTTATGATTTCTCAACTTATATATATATATATATATATATATAAATTCTTTTTATGTAACCCTGTGGTTCGACCGTTGACCCACTGGTTGACCAAGCGACCCAGCGACCCAACTTATAGACCGAGTCAATCTCCAGTCCGGGTTTAATAACTATGCTTGGAACATATTTAGGATACTTCTACAAGGGTGTCCAACCCTTTTCTTTTTCTTTTCTTTATTTTTTCCAAAAAATGTGGGACATGAGGGGACATTTATTATTTATTTCCTTTTAGTTTCAATCTTAAAAATTTATCTAATTATATTTTATTTACTCTTTTGGATCTTATTCTTGATTTTTTTTTTCTAATTTCTAAACACTATTTATTAGTCATAAAATTTTTTTAGCATTAAATGCAAAAATAAATGCTTAGCAATGTTTTAAAATAAAAATAAAATAGACTTAATAATTAATTAATTGCATATCCTAGTCCACACTCCACAATACTTATAGAGTGACCATCATGCTAAGGAGAAATTATTAGGCCTATCAGGAGGACTGTTGACATGGTCCTCCTAACCTCCCAACCAATAAAATACTGTTATTTATACAAATGTGACATCATCTAGTAATTTTTATTTTTTGTTCCTTGTATTGATTAGGATGCTCACACATACATTTGTATAGATGACATCATTTCATTGGTCAGGAAGGACCATATCAGCAGTCCTACCAGTATAAATAATAATTTCTCCATGCCAAGGGTGCATAGTAGAAAATTTCATAAGATTTTGTAATGATTATCTATGAATTTTGAACATTGTTAAAATTGAGGAAAATTGTTATAGTGCAATTTTCTATTTATAAATAGAATGACCAATTCCAATTCAAAGAAAGAGAGGTTTCTCTGCAACTGAAAAAATCTTTTCTTCCTCAAAGCTTTCTTCAGGCAGTAGAATTAGAGTCCCTTCTAGTTGAAGGTGAGTGAGTACTCCTTGAAATAACAAGGTTATTTCTTGGCTTGTTTGGGTTTTTTTCGTGGGAGTTTGGGAAACAGTTGAGTGTTTTTTTTACTTCCCTTAGTGTGCTGTTCTTATTTCTTTGGTGTCTCCTTATCATGGATGACCTTGCGAGAAATTGGTCTCGCCTTACACTGACTAATAAAGAAGGGCTGGGGTGTTGACTCAATGAAGAATGTGACTCTAATGAATTTATCATAGTGGCCAAATTTCTTACAAAGCGGGCTCTGAACACTGCGGCCATTGCCAAAACTTTT
Organism: Castanea sativa; assembly: GCF_040712315.1. Taxonomy (NCBI): domain Eukaryota; kingdom Viridiplantae; phylum Streptophyta; class Magnoliopsida; order Fagales; family Fagaceae; genus Castanea; species Castanea sativa. The sequence continues at coordinate 25,994,992 of NC_134019.1, read as the reverse complement.
TCTCCCCTTTGGCGATCTTGAAATGGTTTTCAGGTCCGTAATATGGGAAACCACAAAATGTTGTTTGTGTTCGACAATGAAACCGAAGCCGATAAGGTGCTTCTCAGTGAACCGTGGAGTTTTGACAAGCACTTAATAGTCATGCAAAGGTAAAATAAAAGTAATAATATTGAGGATTTAACATTTGATAGAGCAACTTTCTGGGTGCAAGTTCATGGCATTCCAATAAGGTATATGAATGTGAAGGTAGCGGAGAAAATATGTGGAGTCCTTGGACAAGTCCTTCCTTCTCCCAATCCAACTGACTCTGAGGGTGGAAGTTTCATGAGGGTGAGAGTATCAGTGGATATAACTATCCCTCTATGTCGTGGTCGCCTTGTGTCAGTGGGAAGTAAAGAAGTTTGGGTGAGCTTCAAGTATGAACGCTTACCAAACATCTGCTATTGGTGCGGTTGCCTTGACCATGATGATAAGGACTATCAGGTTTGGTTGAATAGTAAGGGATCTCTTTCGAAGGAAGAAAGACAATTTAGACCATCAATACGTGCCCCGCCTTTCTCACCTTCCCAAAGAAATGTTGTCTCAGTACAGGGGTTCCACAAGAACAAGATGAGTTCAGTTTGGCAATCTGTTGACAATACGAAGGGGAAGGCGAACCAGCTGGCAGAGCAGAGCAAACTTTCCAGTGAAACTCCTAACACACCGGTGGTGGTAATACAATCAGACACTGAAGATCACCACCACAGAGGGAATTCAAAGCATGGCTCAGTAACGAATGCCTCAGTATTACCTGACTTGACTACAACCGTTAACAACATTAAAATTCTAGCCCATGAAACGGATAGCACGTTTAAGGAGGAAACCCTAGCCCACCAAAACCGTGGTCCTCTCTCACCCTCAGCCTTAAACACACACATTGATAGCATTGACGGGGCATTAAAGAAGTATAACTCCAATGAAATTCCTCAGCCGCACGAAAAATCTCAAGCCCTACTACACCCGTATCCTCAAGATAACCACCATCCCAAACTAAACACAACTCTTAATCCAAACAGTGTTCCATTAATTGACCTTAAACAGCCACATGACACACACATGCCCACAAAAATACCAAACCAATCGAGATGGACTAGGGTAAGCAGAACAATACCCATTGCACCTACCTCTTAAAGCCGTGAACTCACAGGGCATGGAAAAAGGGATTTCAAGCAGGTTTATGATCACTTTGAGTTACCAAACAAAAAAATTCAAGTTTCAAGGAGTGAGATGGTTACACAATTCGAATTGGTGGAGGCTGGGTTCCAGCCCTGCCGGTCATAATGAATCTCTTAGTGTGGAACTGTCGTGGGCTTGGGAACCTACGTACAGGGAAAGAGCTTGGAGACATTGTCCGGGCAAAAGATCCCTCTATCATGTTCATAGCCGAAACATGGGCAGATGAAGCAAGGCTAGACATGGTACAAAGAAATTTGGATTTTGAGCACAAGTGAGTAGTTCCGAAGGAAGGGCATGGAGGTGGAATTGCACTTTTTTGGAAAGCATCGATGAACTGGTGGTGGTGGACTCATCACACTACTAAATTGATGCATGGATTGATAAGGGCACAGAAAATCAATGGTGGTTCACAGGCTTTTATGGGGAACCGAAAACTTCGAGGACAGTAGAAGCATGGTACAGCCTAAGACGCTTAAATCACAATCAACAAATACCATGGTTGTGTGCAGGAGATTTTAATGAGCTCTTGAGGCAGGAGGAAAAGTTGGGAGGGGCAGTCTGAAATCATAGCCAAATGCAACAATTTAGGGATGTTGTGGATGAATGTGGGTTTTTGGACCTTGGTTTTGTGGGAACCTGTTTCACTTGGAGTAAGGATTTTGATGATGGACATTCAATTTCGAAGAGACTAGATCGTGGCTTGGCAAATAATCCATGGTTCATGAAATTTCCAGGATCATTTGTACACCATCTGCATTGCATTTCTTCTGATAATTGCCCTTTATTGATCAGCCTATCCAGACTTGACCCACCACCTTGTCAACGGAGTTTTAAATTTGAGGAAATGTGGTTATCAGATGAACGATGTGTAGAGACGGTTGAAGCATCATGGTCTTCTCATTCACATGGCCCTGGTGACAGCCAAATCTTGAAGCAGATTGAGAAGTGTGGGAAGGACTTAGCTTGGTGGAACCACAATGTATTTGGAAATGTAAGGAAGGAGTTAGAAAGGAAAAAATCCTTGTTAGTCCAAGCAGAACAAGCAGCAATAGTAAATGGGCAGAATCAACGGGTTAGAGAGCTAAAAGATGAGGTGAACCTTCTTCTTGTTAGGGAAGCTCGTTTATGGAGTCAACGATCTCAAGTACTTTGGCTAAAACATGGTGACAATAATACTAGACTTTTCATAGCCGAGCCACTCAACGACACCGCAAAAATAGGATTCGAGGTATTATGGATGAGTCTAATAATTGGCAGGTACATCCACAGGAAATTGCTTTGAGTCTCGTCAACTATTATCAGAGTCTTTTCTCAACATCAAACCCGGATTGTGTCTCCCTTGATCATGTCCCTATGGTCATCACTGATGAGATGAATATAGCCCTCACTGAGTCCTTCCTTCAATCTGAAATTAGGGAGGCTTTGAAGCAAATGGCACCTCTCAAGGCACTAGGACTGGATGGAATGCCTCCGTTGTTTTATCAACACTTTTGGGGGGTGGTCGATAGCGATGTTATGAGTTCAATTCTATCTTGGCTCAATTCAGGTACTCTTTGTCATCCTCTAAATCACACCTTTATCACACTCATTCCCAAAAAGAAAAATCCTGAATTTGTCCAAGACTATCGCCCTATTAGTTTATGTAATGTCCTCTACAAAATTTTCTCCAAAGTTTTAGCCAATAGACTTAAGAAAATTTTACCTTCAATCATTACTGAGCATCAATCTGCCTTTTTCCAAAAATCGCCTGATTACTGATAATATCCTTGTGGCCTTTGAGACACTCCATTGTATAAAAAATCGTGATTCTAGAGCTACAGGTTTTATGGCTGTAAAATTGGATATGAGCAAAGCCTATGATATGGTGGAATAGGGATATCTAGAGAATATTATGAGAAAGATGGGTTTTTGTGAAAGATGAATTGGGTTGATCATGGTGTGTGTAAAAACTGCAACATACTCTATCCTAGTGAATGGGGAACCTCAAGGGTTAATCCACCCAACTAGAGGAATCCGCCAAAGGCATCCACTCTCCCTCTTCCTATTCCTACTTTGTACTGAAGGCCTACATGGTCTTATACAGTAGACAGGAAGAGTATGAGAGATTAAGGGCTTCTCCCTATGTCGTAGGGGACCAGAACTAACCCATTTATTGTTTGCAGATGATAGTCTGCTTTTTTGCAGGGCAACAACAGATGAATGTACAAAACTTTTGGGAATCCTAGAATATTATGAGAGGGATTCGGGAAAAAAGGTGAACAAAAATAAAACAGCAATCTTTTTCAGCAAATCCACCACAGAAGATACTAAACAGGAAATAAAGGCTACATTGGGGATTCAGGAGATTGTACATTCTGAACAATACATTGGCTTACCGTCTTTGGTAGGCAAAAGGAAAAAATAGAGTTTCAGTTGTATAAAAGAAAAGATTTGGAGGAAGCCGTAGGGTTGGGAAGGTAAATTACTTTCACAAGTTGGGTGTGAAGTTTTGATCAAGGCAGTGATCCAAGCAATTGCAACCTTCCCTATGGGATGCTTTAAAATTCCCTTGGGTCTATGCATAATATTGAAGCCATGATTAAGAAGATTTGGTGGGGACAAAGGGGAGATAGGAGGAAGGTACATTGGGTTAAATGGATGAGTTGACAAGATCAAAAAATGAGGGCGGCATGGGATTTAGGGACCTAGCCTTGTTCAATGATTCACTTTTGGCAAAGCAAGCATGGCGGCTTTTGAAAAATCATGATTCCTTGTTTTATAAAGTCTTTAAGGCACGGTTTTTCCTTAATTCTACAATCATGGAAGCCAAAAAAAATAGAGGTGGGTCGTATGCCTAGACTAGCACTCTTCATGGGAGAGATGTATTGAAGAGAGGGTGTAGATGGAGAATTGGGGATGGGAAGTCAGTGAGCATTTGGGCAGATTTTTAGCTGCCAAGGTAGCAACCACCATAAGTTCTCTCTCCTTGCATTGAGTCACTAGCTGATGCAAAAGGTGGACATACTTATAGATGAAGAAACGAGGCAATGGAATCATGAGGTAATTGACGGAATTTTCACTCAAGAAGAAGCAGACTTAATCAAACAATTACCTCTTGCAAGGATGGTGAGTGAAGATAGCTTGTTTTGGCCATTCTCATGGAATGGAATATATAACAGCAAGTCAGGTTACCTGTTCTTAAAGGCAGAGGAGGATCATGGAGGCACTGAAGCTAATGTGGAACAAGAAAAAGCCCTCTAGAAGGCCATCTGGGCTCTGCAAATACCAAACAAAATGAAAAACCACATATGGAGAGCATCTCGAAATTCCTTACCAACAAAGGAAAATCTAGTGCGCCGAACCATCATCGAAGACCCAATCTGTGACCGATGCAAGCTAGAAACGGAAACAGCTCTACATGCACTCTGGATGTGTAAGAAACTGGATGTGGTTTGGGAAGATGCATCGGCATGGGCCTGCAGAGAAACCACCAGATTTGTGGAGTTCAAGGAGCTGCTTTCTTGGCTCATCAAACACCAACACAATCTAGAACTGTTTGCTGCTACTGCTTGGTCAATATGGACACATAGAAATCAGGTCCGACTCAACCAACCAAGTTGTAGTTCACACCAGATAGCACCTTTGGCAAAAGAGCTTTTGACAGAGTTCAATGCAGTTTAGCCACCAACTCTTGTGCAGACCTGTACCACACGGACTAGATGGTGTGCTCCACCTCTGGATTTGGTGAAAGTGAACTTCGACGGCGCAATTTTTATGAAGGAAGGAAAGTCCAGTATTGGGGTGGTTATTCGAGATACTCAAGGCAGTGTCTTGGCTTCACTATCACAGGTGTTACCTCAGCTCCATAACACACTGGAGATTGAAGCAAAAGCAGCGTCCTCAGCGCTACTGGTAGCTGCAGAATTGGGCTTCAATCGGGTTGTCCTTGAAGGTGACTCACAACTGTTGATGAATGCCTTGGCCGATGATACACCCTTTTTATCCACGGTTGGTTTACTAATTGATAATGTTAGATTCAATGCAACCTTGTTTACAAATTTACACTACTCTCATGTTAAGAGGGAGAGTAATATGGTCGCTCATAGTTTAGCTCGTTACGCTTTACGTATTTCAAATTTTGTCGTGTGGTTGGAGGATGTTCCACCACCTTTTCTTTCAATTGTATTGTCAGACATTGCTGGTTTACCTTAAATAAAGTTCAATTACTTGACCCTCCAAAAAAAAAATTTTGAACATTGTTACAGTTATAATAGAAATTTATTATTATTTTGTTTGTATGTGAAATATTAAATTTGCTTTTTAATAAATTAAATAGCATAATTATGGTATATGGTAACTATTAATAAATATTTATTATGATTGTTTTATATTTAACTATTAAATATATATATATATATATATATATATAATTATGATATCTGTTAATAGGTATTTCTTATGGTTATATTTATATAAAATTTATTGTTTTATATTTAAGAAATGTTACATCACTCAATATTTTTTAATTAAATACGAATTTTGAAAAATCTATCGTTGGATCACATTATTTTTATATATTCTACATGCTTGAAAAATTTCAAGATGAACAAAGAACAATTGCCAGGCTATCAATCAGTAATTTAAACTCAAGTTTTTATAATTTTAAATAATGCATAAAAAATGAGTTTATGGATTAAATAGTAGATAACATCTGATTGGCATGAAAATTGGTATGCATATTAAGAACATGTAATAAAACAATATGATTTTCAAAATATAAATTCAATAAAAATTTATTGTGTGGTGTAATATTGTTTAGAGTTATCTGGTGTAACTTTTAGTAATATTATACTACCCAATATTTTTTCTTATTAGATGTGAAATTTGATAAATCTACCACCTAATTAAATTATCTTCATATATTCTCCATGCTTACAAAATTTAAAGATGATCAAATATCAATATCCACGTCATCGATCAATGGTTTAAATTCAAGTTTTTGAAGTTTAAAATAATGTATAAAATATGAATTTATGGATCAAATGGTAAATTGCATCCGATTGGCATGAAAATTGGCATGCATGTAAAGATCATATAGGACATTTAATTCAAAAGTTGAATTTCCAAATTATGAATTCAATAACAATTTATTGGGTGGTGTAATATTGCTTGGTGTAACTCTAAGCAACATTACAAGACCCAATAACCTGTTATAAAATTCATATTTTGAAAATCCCACCGTTAAATTACAAGTTCTATATGTTCTTAACATTCATGCCAATTGGATGTTATTTACCATTCGATCTATAAACTCATCTTTTATGCATTATTTAAACTACGAAAACTTGAATCTAAACAATTGATTGAAGGTATGACAATTAAGTTTTTATCAATCACTAGAAAACAATTTAAACATTCATTTATTAGGTAGTTTAAATCTTATCACAAAAATTTGTAAACTATATTTAATAAAACTTGTATTACCTTTAAAATTTTTCTTATAATATAAATTATTGATTATAAATAGAATAATAATCCATTTTTTTTCTTTCCATTTCTGAATCTTATGTTACCTTTCTTGATATGCTTGTTTTCTTTAATTAAGATATATATTTCCATAATCTACTTGGTTTATTTTTCTTAAATTAATTCACAAGTAATGCTACAGATACAAACTATTTCACAACATTTCAATAAATTGCTAATGTGACAAATTCTTACTAGTTCTAATATAGGTCCATCACTAATATCACATTTTTACTTACAATAACTATTTAGAAAATGCTAAAACTACATTGGTAGTTTGTAAAAATGTTATAAAATAATTTGTGCATGTACTCTGTAGCATTACTCATAATTCACTTACTCTTGATTTCTTTTCTTAAAACATGGGTTTTTGCTATAAATATGAGGAAAACAAATGTATTCGCCATTTTGTTGAGGTTGAAGAGAAACACTGTAGTGCATTATTGTAGTTGAAGTCTCAACATGAAATTCTCCGCAGCTTTCCCTCTTCTTTTGGTTCTCTCGCTGGTTTTCTCTTGTGGTAATATATATTTCCTAATTCCTATAGATAAATCAACTACCTTCTTCTTCTTCACATTGGGGTTTCCTATTATTTATTAATAATTATTAAGATTTAAATGAAAACTTCTCAGTTTATATTGTGATGAAAATTGCAAACTTTAGAACTTAAGCGTCTCTTTCCTCTTATTCTTGGTCTTCCTTTTTTGGCTCACCACAACAACATGGTGCCAAAACATCCCAAGAATTGCGCATTTATTCCCAAAAAAGAAAAAAATAAATTCCTTGGTTTTTTTTTTTTCATACTATTCACCTACGTACGGTTACTATATTCTCTTAAAACATATCAAGTTTGTTCGTTGCTACTAAAAAACATGAGAGAGAGAAAGTGAGAGACTTCTTTCTTATTCCTTTGAAGTTAAGGTTAAATGTTGCAGTCCATTTTCTACAGCTTTCTCCTAGTTTTTCCGTTGTGGTGATATTTCTGCCCCAAAAAAATAAAGCTATCATTCTTTGAGAGAGAGATTCTTTACATTTTGGGGTAACTCATTTCACATGCTTGGGTGTCACTAAAAAAAATGACGTCTATAGCCGCATTTCATAAATGCGGCTATAGACCCCGAAAACGCAGCTATAGGATATAGTCGCGTTTTCTATAGCCGCGTTTACAAACCAGGCCTATGTTGCACAGCAACAGCCCCCTGCAGGTCTGTAGCCCCGTTTTTATAACAGCGGCTAAAGATCAGACCTAAAGCCGTGTTTTTAACCATGGCTATAGGCTTCGGGTCTATAGCCACATTTTTTAAAAACACGGCTATAGTCTGAGACCTATAGTTGCGTTTTTTAAAAACGTGGCTATAGACCCACTTGGAGCTGCATTTATAACCGTGGTTATAGGTTGCGGACTATAGCTGCGTTTTCAAAAACACGGCTATAAACCTAGACCTATAATTGCGTTTAATCAGAAACGTGACTATAGACCCTCTTTTAGCTGCGTTTACTAGCCAAAGCCTCCTACGTTCGTAGAAACTATAGCCGCGTTTTAAAAACGCGGCTATAGCTTTTTTTTTTCTCCCTCTTTTTTTTCCTTTTTTTTCCTGCTATCACAACTTAAGAATTTTTCCCTGCTATCACAAGTTCCCAACACAACACAACTTATCCCAACTTCCCAACACACAACACAACTTATCCCAACATCACAACTTCCCAACACAACACAACTTAGGAATTTTTTACATCCCAACATCACAAGTTCCATAAACAAGTTCCCAACACAACTTTGCCAAAATAAACAAGTTCCCATTATATACAAGATATACAAGAGTACATTTTTTACATTAATTCTAAACTACCCTTAAACAGCCACAGCCAGCAACATCACAAACTGGCTGTTAACAAAAATATATATACAAACGTTTGTTCATGTCTATTCACAAAAAACTTTACAACATGCTTAGAATGACAACATGTTGTGAGGCCTCAAGAGTTTCCTCAGTGGCATTTAGCTCCATTTTGACATACTTCTTAGCATCTTTCAGTGAACAGAAACGCTTTCTTGTCCACTTCGTGGTAAAACTACACAAATTATTCTTTGTCAAGTTAAACTTGCCAAATTTTTGCTTGCAATACATAATACTCTAAACTGCACAAATTATTCTTTGTCAAACATTTGTATCAAAAGGCATGATCATGGAGCAATTTGGCAGAACAATGTTATGAGGGAAAGAGACATAATTTGACATTATTTTTGCCTAATTATGGAGTGATTTGGCTTTTCAAATGCCAAAATGGAAGGGAAAAAATTAATTAGAAATAGGGAGAGCTCATTTGGATTAAACAAAACAATACAACAAAAATATAGTACCACGAATCAATCTCTGCCCCATATCAGTTATTTTGTTTTCATCAACTTAGTAACATGATAGGAAGACTAGCTGTAGTTCAACTATTCGTTAATAATTTAACAAGAGTAGTGTAGTAACATACTTAGTCAATTTATCATAGTTAAAACATAGAGAGAATAAAAAAGATCTAGTCAAAACTTCCAATTCAATCAAGTTTGGTAATACATTATAGAGATTGATAATGAGAGCTATTTTTTTTCCCTTTACAATTCAATCATGTGCATATGCCAAACAAGTGTGTACTTCGTGTTTCAGGTGCCAAATAAGAATGTGATACTCTAGAGTAGTCACTGTATAAAAAATAGACCTTTGAAATGCATCTTGAATCAATTTATAATATTTTATAACATATTCACCAGCAGAAAGTTTTCTTTCCTACTGTACTCAGTACTGAGGTTCATAGTTTATCCATCATAGCATGGTATGTATATATGTAGGCTACTGTTTTTAGAGAAATTTTGTTTTACCTCAGGATTCACAGTTTCATTCCCATCAAGCATTGCCACCCTACATATATATTAAAGGCAGCGTATTAATATCACATAACAATGCATTGTAAAAAGTAGTGTTTTGCTAAATAATATTTGTTTGCTACCTGAGAAGGATTTAAATCACGAATAAGTGGGCTAAGTTGGTTAAATTGGTTGAACATGTCTCTCATCGAATTCCTCACTTCGGCTAGTTGTTGTTGGTACCTTGCCTCAGATTGAGCTAGGTCCACCCTATGCCTTGCCTCGGATTGAGCTAATTCCTCCCTATGCTTCGCTAGTTCCTCCCTATGCCTCGCCTTTGATTGAGCTAGTTGCTCCCTAAGCTCTTCATGACTCGTCTCCAACTCTGAAATTCGTTGGGCCGTTCTGGTTGACGACGATGGACTGGAGGTAAACAGTGAAAGGTTGGTGGCACTTCGATCTGATGGGGTGATTCCAAAACCTACCCCGCGTACAGTCCGGGGCGCTTTGGACGACCCATCACCTGAGCATACGCATCATTTTTCGACCAGAGGATTCCACTACCAATCTCTCCTTCTAGTCGCATGCCCTGTTCATTCAAAAGTGCTGCCATCCTATCCTATTTTCCCACAAGAACCAAACAACATATTACACACCATGATATTATGCAAACACAACATACACTACAAGAAATTCGATCAAGTTGTGCTTACCATGTTCTCTTGCACACAGCTACTAACAGCAACCCCATCTTTGGTGCGGTATACTTGTTGATACACATCTGCGCACTCCACGAGCGCCCCTTTAGCTTTCGTCTACATGATGAACAAAATTCATACAATAAACACTAAGGCATTCATGTTGTTAATAGCTTTGTCCAGTATAATAATAACAGCTTGCTGCACATACCATGTACATGCGGCCAACAAGGCCGATTTTCATTATAAAAAGCAACTTGTCCATATCCCACAAGAGGGTTTAACTACTCAAAGAGACAAATGACACATAGTGAAGTGAGAAAAAACTTTCTTCTACGATAGGAAAGATTTCTTGAAAGCTTCCTTAGAAACTAGCTCTCCGGAGCTTGGCTAGACAATCGAAAAGGGAAGTTTTCGAAGTAGTTCGAAGACAAAGCTTTTCGGGTGAGTGAACTTTGTCTATAGTCGCGTTTAGTAAATGTGGCTATATGTCTAGGGGTGGAGTTGTGTTTTTCATAAACGCGATTCAAAATACCCCCTGTAGCCGCGTTTTACAAAAACGCAGCTAAAAAACGCGGCCCAAAAACGCGTTTTTTGTAGTGTGTCAAGTTGAGACTAAAGCAGCAACACTTTCATACAATTCACCATTAACATTATTTTTATTATACACAAATTAATATTAACACCTTTAGCATGTTGTGAAATTTGGTATGTTCCTAGAATTATTGACAGTCATATAGCATCATATTTCCTACTTATTCTAATCACTGTTTAGGTTTAGAGCTTGTTTGATTGAAGATTTTTTTATTCTTGAGAATTGTGTATTTCTGTAAGTTTAAACTTGGCTTTCATTGAAAAATTAGATATCAGTGTTTGATCAATAGGTCCTAAGAAATTAGTTTTAGAATCTTGAGAGTTTATGTAATTAGTTTTATAATCTTGAGAGTTTATGTAATTTAGTATGGAGAAAACAACACATGACAATTATGATAGGTGAGAGTGGATAAGAAATGTTAACTGATTCTATGTATGATGTGTTACAATTTTAATTAAGTACAAGGCACAGGAGATTAAAATGAACAATGTTACGGGTACAAAAAAAATTACAACTTTTGCCACAATTTGTCCTGTAGTGAATTGTGAGTGATGTAGGTAAAATGATGAGTCCACTCTTTCACCACTCACAATTCACCACAAGACAAAAGCTATGGACTTTTTTTTATATCCCTAGCATTTTCAAATTAAAATTTTTAATTTTTGGAAGATTTTTTAGAGAACTATAATTTGATTATTCATCAAATTGTATATAAAAAAAAAACATCATCAAATAAATATTCACAATTTTGATAATTCCTAAGAATATTAAATTCTCATTCATACGAAATAAACAAACAAACTTTTAGCACTTAAATACTAGAAACTATAAATTTATAAGTCACTTCTTATTACAAAAAGGAATGTTATGTCCACAACATTTTCACAATAAATTCTAAGTGACATGTTTTTATTACTAGTTATTATTGTTGGGGCAAAAAAGTAATTTCAATGGCAGGCTAAAATTTGAACCAATAAAAACTAATCACCTATAATTTGTTATAAAAATATTGTGGATATAACACCTTTCTAAAACAGTACCAAACCAACCCTAGTTATATATTTCTTTTTTGGTAGTAATTAATGTACATATATCCCACTTAAACTCAGGTTACTAAATTTCCCGGAAATGAAGTTTTTGTGAGAGATCTAGTAGTCATCATCAGCTCAAGAATGTAACTTCTCTATATATATAAATATAAACTGAGAAATTGTTTTGTGATGAACAGAGGGAAAGGGAATCATATCAGCCTTATCAGAAGAGAAATCAAAGTACGAGCTCATTAGTTTTTGCACAAAACAGAAATGCAGTGGCTATTGCCTTAATTTATATTATGGCCAAAATTCTGAAGGCACTTGTGAAAGATGTGATCGTCGTAGTCGTACTTTTGACTGTTACTGTTGTTGCAACATATGACTATGACTATGAAACTGGGTTACCTTACCTATCATGACTTCGAGTGGATGAGGAAAAATAAAAGAAAGAAAGAGAAGGAATTTGTAGGCAACAAATTTAAATAGAAAGAACTATTTTCAATTAAGTTGTTTTCATTAATGTTTGTTAAATGTTATGGTTAATTGTCCATGTGGGATGCAGAAATCTAGTAAGGTAACAGTGCCACATGTCATATTCGAGGCTGAGGATGCCACATCAATGCTGAGAAAACCCTACCCTTGGATGGCCAGGCGGAGGAGGCGAGCCTTGACCACGTCGATGGCACATTACCAGAGGAGGTTGCACTGTAGAGAAGAGGCTTCAGGGAGGGGGCTAGTCTTGTTGTGAAGGGATGGAAACTACCACCACATTTATTGCACCTCACCAAACCCTCTGTCTGCATTTATGTGGAGAAGAACCCTGAATAGTGATGTCTTGGTTGCCGCAACTCATAGAAGATTTGGAGAAACGTCTGATGGGACAAGCACTCAAGGAGTGGCCTGCATAATCAACAAATGGAGGACCAAGATCAAGAGAAAGAGACTATATAACGTAAGAAACCCTCCAAAGGGAGGGGATGATCTGAAAATCTGTAGAGAAAACACTATAGCAACAAGAGCTGAAACTGTAGCCAAGTCTAAAAAGAATATATTCAAGAACTACCCTTCTCAGACTTTGCCAAAGAAGGATTACTTTGCATAAAGCTTGTTTGTTTTTGCTTTCTTATCATCTTTAATCCACTTTATGCGTTGTTCAATCCATTGAAGCCTAGTTTTCAAGTACACTCTACAAATTCATTGTGTTGGGCTCTTTGGGCCCGAATCCTATTGTTCCTTGGGCTTAGGATCCAAAATGTGCCCCTAAAATTGGAGCCGTCTGTGGGGAGAGCTTGAGCTTTAGTGAGATCAACGTTCAGTTATAGTAGGTTCAGGGCCTAATTGAGAAGAGTATATTGGTTCCCAATGTCAAGATTATTTTCTCAATCTTGAACGAAGGAGGGATTGGGAGGTTAGTGTGCACACCACACACATCGATAAGAGCCCATCTCGAGGTAGGGGTCACATCTTTCATGATGAAAAAAGTAGAAGCCTGCAACTGGAGATAGACCGTTTGTGAAGGAGTTTACGCTGCGGGCAATGTGGAGGAACTCTTTCGAGTTTTGACCATTCTTCTAGTGATGATACTGATAATAGCTACCGGCCTAGGTCACGGACTCTTCCCAGTGATTCTTTTTCATGTGATGAGGAGCGCCATGATAGGCAGAAAAGGAAGAGTTCATCTCGCAAAGGCCTGGGCAACAACACTATAAGTAGGGCTTTGAATTAGATTTCTATGTCACCTTTCACCCGTAGGATTGAGGGAAGAAAACTTCCTTAGTAGTTTACTCAGCCAACATTCACCATGTATAATGGCAGAACGGAGCCTGTGGAGCATGTTAGCCACTTCAACCAGAGAATGACTGTTCATTCGAAGAATGAGGCCTTGATGTGTAAGGTGTTTCCATCCAATTTGGTGGCCGTGGCAATGAGATGGTTTGATGGTTTGAGGAAGGGTCCTATTAACTCATTTAAGGATCTTACAAGAGATTTTGGTTCTCGGTTTGTAACTTGTAGCAAAGTTCCTCGGCCTTTAGACTCCTTGTTGTCTATGACCTTGCGAGAAAGGGAAACCCTGAAGACGTATTCTGCCAAATACTGGGAGATGTTTAATGAGATAGATGAGAATTTCGATGATGTGGCCATAAGGACATTCAAGGTTAGCCTGCCTACCGAGCACGGTTTGAGGAAATCTTTGACTGGGAAACCTGTTAAGTGTGTGCATCAGCTCATGGACCGTATTAACAAGTACAAGCAGGTCGAGGAAGATCAACAGCAAGGGAAAGGGAAGGCTAAGGTGGTCCCTTATTATAAGAGGGATTTTAGGTTGGATAGATAAAACAGTAACCGTCCTTGGAGAGATTTTGCTGAGTAATCTGGATTTACTGCTACTCAAGTGGTTAACACAAAGTTCCGAGAACTAGTACATCAAGCCCTGGAAAAAATTAAGAATGAGTCATACTTTGAATGACCAAATAAGATGGGAGGAGACCCCACGAAGTGAAACTAAATTCTTCATTGTTAGTACCACCAAAAGCAAGGACACACCATAGAAGATTGCAGGACTTTGTGGAGTCACCTAGAGCAGCTGGTTCAAAGTGGAAAGCTAAAGCAATTCCTATCCCAACCCAACGGATAGGGTGGTCCAGCAGGGTCGGAAGCTTAGAAAAATGCTTCTACAAGACCACATTTGGGTACCATTAGTGTCATTCTTGCTGCTCCAGGGAGGACTGGATCTCAGTCATCCAAGGTGATGTCTGTAGCTCAGCCATCTACAGAGGACTCACCCTCTGATTTGAAGAGGGGTAGATTGGAGGCCCGACCAGCTTTGAGCTTTTTCGATGAGGATAAAGTTGGAACCTTGCAGCCACATGATGATGCCCCGGTAGTTAGTCATAGGATTTAAGGGTATGACGTGAAGAGGGTGTTGGTAAATCAGGGTAGTGGTGTAGAGATCATGTACCCTGACCTATATAAGGGGCTGAAGTTGAGGCCCGAAGACCTAGCCTGCTATGACTCCCCCTTGAAAGGGTTTGATGGGAAGGTTGTCTTTCCGAAGGGCCAAATTAGGCTGCCTATTTAGATAGAGTTAGAGGTTGTAGAGGTGAACTTCATCATAGTAGATGTATACTCCCCCTATACTGCTATTGTGGCGAGATCTTGGCTCCACGCCATGGGGGTTGTGCCTTCCACCTTGCATTTGAAGGTGAAGTACATGTCAAGGGATATGGTCGAGGAGCTAGTTGGAAGCCAGTTTATGGCCAGGCAGTACTTAATGGCTGCAATCAGGCATCAGGCTAGAGGTGAGTCATTGGCTATTGTTGATCAGGGTTTGTAGCAATCAAAGGTGCCAGTGTGGACCGTGAATGTGGTGGTAGGAGAGGCAAGATGTGAGGAGCTAGAAAAAGTTTTTATTGGTGATGATGAGGGTAAGTTCTTCTTAGTTACCCCCTTAGGAGAAGGAGCTAGTAGTATTTCTTAGGAAAAACATCAACGTGTTTGTATGGAGCACTTATGAAGCTCTTGGGGTGGATCCGAACTTCATTTTCCATCAATTGAATGTCAATCCATCTGCCATCCCCAAAAAGTAATCACCTCAGCAATCATCTAAGGAACATTCTGATGCCGTCAGGGAGGAAGTGACCAAGCTCAAGCGGGTAGGGACTATTAAAGAAGTGTTTTACCCTGAATGGTTGGCCAATACAGTGGTGGTGAAGAAGAAAAGCGAGAAGTGGCGAGTATGTGTGGACTTCATGGATTTAAATAAGGTCTGCCCAAAGGACCCTTTCCCCATGCCTTAGATAGACCAGTTAGTGGATGCAACTGTGGGTTATCCTCAAATGAGCTTTTTAGATGCCTTTCAAGAGTACCACTAAATACCATTAGCTTTGGATGATCAGGAGAAGACGGCTTTTGTTACGCTTACTGGAAACTACCACTATAAGGTGATGCCCTTTGGATTAAAGAATGCTGGGTCTACTTACCAGAGGATGATGACCAAGATGGTCGAGCCACAACTAGGCAAAAATATTGAGGTTTATATAGATCATATGGTGGTAAAAATTAAGGTAGTTTCCGAGTACATGGGTGACCTCGGGAGCATTTTTGAAATACTGAGGAGGCACAAACTGCTCCTCAATGCTTCCAAGTGGTCTTTTGGTGTTGGCTTGGGTAAATTTTTGGGCTACATGGTCACTCATCATGGAATTGAAGTTAACCCTGACCAGATTAAGGCAATTAACAATTTGCAGCCTCCTTGGAATCCTAAAGAGGTCCAGAAGTTGACAAGAATGACTGCTGCTCTAAACCGATTCATCTCTCGGTCGGCAGACAGGTGTATACCTTTCTTCCAATTGTTGCATAAGTGGAAGGGATTTGCATGGACTGAGGAGTGTGCCTTGGCCTTCTAGAAGCTAAAGGAATACCTTTCTCAACTACCTATTATGTCCAGGCTTGAGGAGGAGGAGATCCTGTTTGCTTACATTGCAGTAGCCTCCTATGCGGTGAGCTTCGTACTGATACAAGTTGACAACGAAGTGCAGAGACCAGTCTATTTGTGAGCAAGTCATTGCATGAGACAGAGGTTCGTTACCTACCACTAGAGAAGGCCATTTTAACAATGGTGCATGCTACACATAAACTTCCTCGCTACACATAAACTTCCTCACTACTTCCAAGTCCACACAGTTGTAGTTTTAACACAACTTCCTCTTCAATACCTACTTTGGAAAGTTGATTACACGGGAAGGATCGTCAAATGGGGGAAAATCCTAAGGGCTTTTGATATCAAGTATATGCCTCGTACCTCTGTCAAGGGCCAGGTCCTCGCAGATTTGGTGGCTGAGTTTGCTGAAAGCCCATTAAGAAAGGAGGGAGAAAAGCAGAACATGGATGGGAAATCAGTTGGGATGGTGTCCTTGTAAGAACCTCTAACCTGGAGAGTATACGTTGATGGTGCGGCCAATCAAAGGGGATCTGGGGTGGAGCTAGTTGTGATATCTCCTAAGAAGATCACTATAGATAAATCCTTGAGGTTGGGCTTCTCGGCCACGAACAATGAAGCCGAGTTGAGGCTTTGCTGGTGGGGATGGATATGGTCCATAAAATGGGAGGAAGAAAAGTAGAAGTATATTCAGATTTAAGGTCGATTGTTGGATAGGTAAATGGAGAATTGGAAGCCAAGGA
Source organism: Castanea sativa (assembly GCF_040712315.1). Taxonomy (NCBI): domain Eukaryota; kingdom Viridiplantae; phylum Streptophyta; class Magnoliopsida; order Fagales; family Fagaceae; genus Castanea; species Castanea sativa. The sequence goes on along the minus strand of NC_134019.1, from coordinate 25,977,910 downwards.
TTTGAGGATGCAAGGATATTTAAGTCAAGTTAGGCACCTGCGGTCGGAGTTTAAGTCTTTCGCCTTACAGCAAATCCCAAGAAGTAGAAGCATGCATGCAGATTCCCTTGCCACTTTTGTCACTTCCTCGGCTTAGAGCCTACCTCGGGTTATCCTAGTCGAGGATTTGTGTAAGCCCACTGAGATGAAGAGGGAGAAGGTTTAGATTCATCGAGTTAGGGCAGGGCCTAGTTGGATGGATCCTATTGTGTTGTTCCTTAAGGATGACATTTTGCCTAAAGAGAAGGTGGAGGCCGATAAAGTGCGGAGAAAAGCTCCTCGATCCTGGTTGTCCGAGGATCAAAAGTTGTACAAGCGCTCTTTCTCTAGACTATATTTGCTATGCATCCATCCTGAAGTAGTAGACCCACTCCTAGAAAAGCTACATGAGAGGATATGTGGAAGTCATAGGGAGGCAAATCATTGTCTCACAGGGCCCTCACTCAGGGATATTGATGGTCAAATATGCAAAAGGAAGCACAAGAATATGTGAAGAAATGTGACTAGTGTCAGAGATTTGCTCCAAACATTCATCAGCCAGGGGGTGTGCTTAACCCTCTGACTAGTCCCTAAGCTTTCGCTCAATGGGGCTTGGATATCGTAGGGCCCTTCCCTAAAGCAGCAGGAAATAGGAGACGACTTTTGGTCGGCACTAACTACTTCATTAAGTGGGTTGAAGCAAAGCCACTAGTAAATATTAGGGACATGGATGCCAAGAGGTTTGTATGGAAGAATATTGTCACTCGATTTAGGATTCCTCGCACCCTCATCTAAAACAATGGACTTCAATTTGACAGCAAAGTATTTAGAAGGTACTTTTATGAATTAGGGATCAAGAATAGGTACTCAACTCCGAATTATTCACAAGGGAGTGGATAGACCAAGGCTACCAATAAAGTCATAATGAATGGACTCAAGAAGAGGTTGGATGATACAAAGGGTAAATGGGTGGAAGAGCTGCTACATGTTCTTTGGACATATTGGACTACCCCTCGTAGGTCCACAAGGGAAACACCCTTTTCAATGACTTATGGGCCTGAGACTGTGATTCCTTTTGAGACTAGATTCCCAACGCTAAGGACAAGTTTATTCACTCCAAACAACAATGACAACCTACTAGAAAAGAGCCTAGATTTAGTTGAAGAATGGAGAGAAAATGCCATGGTTCAATTAGCATATTATTAGCAGAAACTCAAACAGGGGTATGACTCTAGTGTGAAGTTAAGACCATTAGCCCCTAGGGACTTGGTATTAAGAAAGGTTGTGGGTACTGCAAAAAACCCATCATGGGGAAAGTTAATGCCCAATTAGGAAGGGTCATACCGTATCACCTCGGTAGCTGGTATAGGTGCATACTTCTTAGAAGATTTGGAAAAAATTATTGTACCACACCCCAGGAATGTAAATAACCTGCAAATGTATTATTATTAATGAAAGGCAATTCTGCCATGTTTTTGTTAAAGTTATGTGCCATGTTGGTTTATTTTTTGAATATTAAACAAAACCTTGGTGATGCTTGGTTCCTCGAACTGCATATCTTGGGTAAATTAATATTCTTGGTTTATTATTTGAATATTAATAGAACCTTGGTCATGCCTGATTCCTCGGACTACATACCTTGGGTAAATTAATATTCTTAGTTACTTGTTTGAATATTAAACATAACATTGGTCATGCCTGGTTCCTTAGACCACATACCTTGGGTAAATTAATATTCTTGGTTACTTGTTTGAATATTAAACAGAACCTTGTTCATGCTTGGTTCCTCGGACCATATACCTTGGGTAAATTAATATTCTTGGTTATTGTTTGAATATTAAATAGAACCTTAGTCATGCTTGGTTCCTCAGACCACATACCTTGGGTAAATTAATGTTCTTGGTTTAGTTTTTGAATATTAAATAGAACCTTGGTCATGCCTGGTTCCTCGGACCACATACCTTAGGTAAATTAATATTCTTGGTTACTTTTTTGAATATTAAACAAAACCTTGGTCATACCTGGTTCCTCAGACCACATACTTTGGGTAAATTAATATTCTTGGTTACTTGTTTGAATATTAAATACTTGGCCATACTTGGCCCCTTGGACCACATGCCTTGGGTAAATTAATATTTCTTGAGCAAATATCAATGTGTTAAATAGAGTCTCGGCCATACCTGGTCCCTCAAACCACATGCCTTGAGTAAAATAACACTTTGCAATTTCACCAAGGATGGGACCTCAGCATATACATCATCATGAGAGAACGAGGACTCACCCTGGGTTCTGGTTAAGGGATTCTAAAGGTCCATTCCTCAGGTACTCTTAAAATGAGCAACCTCAAACACCCTGTTTCTACTAAGTGTTTCGTTTGTCTCTAAGGACTTAGACATTCCTATTGATTATGCCATTTTCAGTACCAACGCATAGTTATTTTTATCACTATTTACATGGGCTTAATTTACTTGAATTAACAACAGTTCATTACTATTAGCTTTTTGTTAAAGTGTGGTTTTTCACCATTAGAAACATCATCAATCTAACCTCTCCGCAAAAGATAGAACCTCTCAGCAAAAGACAGAACAGCAACTACAACTAATCAGAGATAAATATTGCAAAAAAAACAAAAGTTCATAAAGCAAAAATTGATGTCGTTTCATTAATCAATAAGAAATATACATCACAAACCATGGCAAACTACCACAACAAAAAGAAAAGTACAAAGAAAGAGAGAAAAATCCTAAGCTAAGCCTTGGCTGGAGGTGGATCTTCTTTGCTGACTAGCTAGGAGACGGGAAGATCAACAGCCTTGCCTAAGGTGACCTTCTTCTCCTAGGCCATGGCTTGAGGCTTGGTTGGCTTAAACTCCTTTGTCTTAGGATTAGTTTCCTTGCCTTTGCCCTTATCCTCTGGCCGAGCTCTACCCTGGCCAGCCTCCTTGCCCTTGGCCACTTCCACACCATGACCTAGGTCACCAACCTTACCAGGACCTTTAATGGCCTCAGGAGGAGGAAAAGAGGCCTGGGTGGTTGGAAGCTGCCCAGGTGCAGTTGTAGTAGGGGTAGCATCTGTCCCAGTACTCGAAGCTGCCTCAGAAGCTTCTCGGGGGTCTTCTGGATAGTAGACATTCTCAGCCTTCCTACACTCCAAGTTAGCAGGAGCCCTAGCCTTGTTTAGGGCCTCAGCCCACACCTCGAGGCAATAATCCCTGCAAACCCCAGCCAACTCATTGGTCAGCTGGGCCTCGATCTCCTGCACTCCGAGGTCGTAGAACTTTTGCCTTGCAGCATCCGTGATCGCCTGAGCTACTTGGGAAGTCTCCTTAGCCTTTTCTAGCTCTGCCTTCAAGTCCATCATCTGCTGTTTAGCCGTAGCCAGCCTTATCTTAACGTAGTGGAGCTTCTTACGTTGCTCTTCAACTTACGCCTTAGTGGTCTTGAGGCCAGCCTTAGTCCTTTTCTGGTCCCGGTCCGCAGCAGCTAACTTCAGAGCCAACTCCTTATTCTTTTACTCGGCGGTGCCCAAAGCCTAGGTGATCTATACGCGAAGGTTGTCCATGAGCTTGGCCTCATTCCAGGCATCTTTCACCCACTCTTCGAACGTAAATACCTCCTGGATGGCTTGCACAAAAACAACAAAGGAACGCTCTATCAAACAAGAAAAAGATAACCTAGCATGAAATTAGTAAGGCATGCTAAGAGACTTACCAAGGCTAAGTCCCTCTTCAGGGATAGGAAGAGATCCTGCTACTTCACATTCTTCAAAGCATCCATGCCCTTCGGCAACAGAAGGGGCTGCTCTAAAGCGTCGGCAACATAATGTGCGTTCCCCCTCTAGAACTCCCTGATGGAGGAGTTCAAAGGTATCGTTGTGCCATCCAGCTCCAACCTAGGGTTCCACGTTGGGTTCATAGGGCGTTCCATGTTCTCAATATCCTTACCCTTGGCCGAGGAAGCCCTCCCCTTGCCCTTGGCCATCTTGGACATCTTAGGTGGAACCCCCTCATTGTGCGGGACCAATTCCCCCTCCTCGGCCACCTTCTTGTCCTTCTTCCTCTTCTTCAGATTAGCAGGCACAAAGGGATTAACAGAAGGAGGAGGAGAAGGAGGAAGGGCAGGAAGCTCGGAGCCTGAGGCATCTTTGGGCACCGACCCCTTAGCCTTGCCCGCGAGGAGTTCATGGAGACCCTTCTTCCTTTCCAGTGGCATTTCTTCTTCTTCTTCTTCTTCTTCTTCTTCTTCTGAGCTTTTGGCTACACGCGCAACGATGAGTCTGGAAACACAAACACCCAAAGACCTGTCAAGCTCGTCTTCCGAATCCGAAACCTGAATCACAGGTTCTCCCTTCTCCTCTCTCTCTCTCTTCCTTAAGCTGAAACTGGTCTATCTTTGTCTCAAGTGACAGGCATGAAGAAGCTGTCTCTTCTCTTGGAACCGCTTCTTCACGGGGAGAATGGTGAGAGGGCAACTCAACCTGCACGATGCCTTCTCAGGCTAGGAATCCGGGAACTAAAACATCGATCCAAGCCAGCCAAGGATCAGCCGCTCTGATCGCGTTGCTCACGTCCTGAAACTTATCAGACAAGGGTAGAAAGTCAAGGATGAGGTGGATAGCTCTCAGTTGCCTGTCCTCGCACACGAACATCTCAGATCTCAATTGAGATTAGGAGCCACGTATCTTTTATCTGCAAAAAAAGCCAAGAAGCAAAACCACAATTATAAAAACGAATCATTAGTCAGAAGGAAACAAACTAGGAAACTAATCCCTGTGTTAAAGGACCTAAACCTAGGGTACCCCACCTGGTGCTCCCTTCGGGGTTGGGCAGCGAAGATCGTCATGCCCTTGTTTAATTTAGTAAGACACAAAACAAGCCTAACGATGGAAGACCTAGACTTCAAGTAGTAGCCAGAGTCTACAAGCAGATGGCATTCGTACACCAAACAACGTCATGCCAGGTGAGGCCCAATCTCATTTTCTCGTTAAGAGCATCTACACTACCTAAGACTCTAAACAAGTTGGTGCGCATTGGTGAGGGCAGAGTCTATGGGCGATCAGGAAGTCCTTGGTCACTCTACCCATGGGAAGCCTCATTCCTTTTTCTATGAAAATGATCATAGGAACAACAACCTTCTCCTCCTTTCTGAGGGTATGCCACCCACCCAGAGGACAATATTGCAAGGAGACACCCCGAGGAATAAGATACATGGCCCTAAACCCCTCCATGCCTGCGAGGGTATCTACTAAGTGAGCAAATCTACCCATTTAAGCAGGCTAAGGAGAAAGGAAAGAGCTTTTGTGAAGAAAGAAATGGAAAACAGAAAGCCTAACGATGGAAGACCTGGACTTAAGGTAATAGCTAGAGTTTGCAAGCAGATGACACTCGTACATCCAGACAACGTCATGCCAGGTGAGGCCCAATCCTATTTGCTCTTTAAGAGTGTCTACACTACCTAAGACTCTAAACAAGTTGGGCACACATTGGTGAGGGCAAAGTCTATGGGTGATCAGGAAGTCCCTTGTCACTCTACCCATGGGAAGCTTCATTCCCCTTTCTATGAAGGCGATGATGGGAATAACAACCTTCTCCTCCTTTTTGAGGGTATGCCACCCACCCAATGGACAATACCGCAAGGAGATGCCCCAGGGAATATGATACATGGCCCTAAACCCTTCCATGCCTACGGGGGTATCTACTAAGTGAGCAAATCTAGCCATCTAAACGGGCTAAAGAGAAAGAAAAGAGCTTTTGTGAAGAAAGAAATGGAAAACAGAAGGCCAAGGAGAAAATAACCTAAGAATAAATGAACTTACAAAAATAATGAAAGGGGGCACATCAAGAGCTTTTTGAAAGTTTGAAAATTTTGAAAATGGGAGAAATGAATCCCCCAAGTGCCTTATATAGGATCTCCATCTCACCGTAAGACGTGGGAGACAAGGCGCCGCGTGGCGCATTTAATGAGACGTTTGGAGCTTTGAAGCGTCAAGTACGGTTACAGGACATGCGAAGCAACGTTCTCACGTGGGAAAATCAAAGAAGTCTGTGGAATTAACCACCCAAGATCAAAACCCCCCTTTTTCTCCTTGAACTGGAGGGAAAAGTGGAGTTTTGAGGGGCTATTGTGGGATGTGGAAATCTAGTAAGGTAATAGTGCCATGTGTCATATCCGAGGCCGAGGATGCCACGTCGATGCCGAGAAGACCCTACCCTCGGATGGCCAGGCCAAGGAAGCGAGCCTTGACCACGTCGATGGCACATTACCAGAAGAGGTTGCACTGTAGAGAAAGAGTTTCAAGGAGGGGGCTAGTCCTGTCGTGTCTGAAGGGATGAAAGCTACCACCACATTTATTGCACCCCACTAAACCCTCTGGCTGTAGTTATGTGGAGAAGACCCCTGAACAGTGCTATCTTGGTTGCTGCAACTTATAGATGATTTGGGAAAACGTCTGATGGGACAAGCACTCGAGTAGTGGCCTGCATAATCAACAAATGGAGGGCCAAGATCAAGAGAAAGAGGCTATATAACGTAAGAAACCCTCCAGAGGGAGGGTATGATTTGAAAATCTATAGAGAAAACACTGTGGCAACAAGAGCTGAAACTGTAATCAGGTCTAAAAAGAATATATTCAAGAACTACCCTCCTCAGACTTTGCCGAAGAAGGATTCCTTTGCATAAAGCTTGTTTGTTTTCGCTTTCTTGCCATCTTTAATCCACTGTATGCGTTGTTCAATCTATTGAAACCCAATTTTTAAGCTCACTCTCTACAAATTCCTTGTGTTGTGCTTTTTGGGGCCTAATCTTGTTGGTCTTTAGGCTTAGGATCCAAAATGTGCCCCTACAGTCCAAATTTTTAATTTTTTTTCTTCAATTTTTTTATAATGTTTTCCATTGAAAATATTTTCAAAATTAAAAAAAAAAAAAAAAACTAATGGAAGTTGACAATGAGACCTTAATTGAATAAAATTGAAATTTAGAAGACTAAAATTAATTTTAATGACATTTAAGGAATGTATTTTGCATTTTAGCCAAAAATAAACAAAATATCCATCCCCCAAATAGGCTAATACACTACAAAAAAACTGGACCTATAGTGGCATTTCACAAACGCCACTATAGGTCCTAAAAACACCACTATAGGCCCATTTGGGCTATAGCGGCGTTTGCTATAGTGGTGTTTACAAACGCCACTATTATACCATAACTAATAGACTTATAGTGGCATTTATTAAACGCTACTATAGGTCCCTCATATATATAAGCGTGTACTTAGAGATTCTTCAAATTTTTTTAGAAATGTTAATAATTTGAATCCATTATAATTTGAGATTACTACATTTTTCAATCACAAAAATACCTAGGGGTGATGAAAAAATTATTTCACTTATAAACGCTTAACACTCATCACGCCACTAAAAATACTAGAAAAACAATAAATGGATAATTCTCCAATGTAATAGTTATTCTTTTAACCTAATGGTTTTTTCGGTCTTGTCTCATGTAATTATATTTTGATGTAAAACATTCAAATCTTCTAATTGGCATTGAATTTAATATATATTCCATTGGATTCTAATAAATTAAGAATACTAGCATTGGATTCGATCACTTTCAACCAAATTGACCCCCGAAAACTCCTTTTTTGTTATCATAACTAATTTCCTATCACTGACCATTTAAATATTATTTTTCCTCTTTCCAAAAATCAATCCAAGCAACCACAGCAACTCAAAAATTTATCAAGAATCAACCCACAAATCAATCATCGCACCCACTGCAATCAACCACCACACAAATTAACCTACAAAAATAATCCAAACCAATAACCAACCAACAAGTCTTCAACTTGCAAGCCAGTGGTGGTAACGTCGAGGGAGAGAGTGTTGGAAATGCTAAGGGAGAGAGCCACATCGAAGCACTGCCATCAACATGAAGCAACTTACATTTCGCACCATCAACACAAACATGGCAAAACGGGTGGGTCGCATTAGGTCGAAATGAGTTTGGGTAAAAAATAGGTCATTTTAAGTAGGTTAGAAATGGGTTTGGTCAATTGGGTTGCGAGTCGGGTTTTATTTTTTCACATAATTTTTTTTTAAAGTATTTATCATTTGGTAAGTCATGCAACAAGTTATTATGTATAAAATATATTACTTTAAATTCACCACTCATATAAAAAATGATCTCAGCTCAACAAATTAATATTTGTTCAATAGTTATAAAATAATAAAAATCCTAACATTGCTAACCTAAACAAAATAGCACAAACGCAAAGGAATCTAGTCTACCATTTAAAAATCTAATTTAAACAAATGCACAAGTTTCACTTCTACACAATACCAACATCCCAAAACATAAAACAAAGTTACAAATGCATCATTGGATAACTACTTTGACAAAGATAAAAACATATAAGAAATTTACAATTTTGAGAACTAAGTTGATAATCTAATATTAATTGTGGTTGGCACTCTATTTCAATTTGAAATAATACATTAAAGTTTGATTGTTTACTTATTTATATATGGTGTCTTTTATAAATATCATTTCATTGTTAAGGCTACGTTTGGCTCAATGTAAAATGATTTCAAAGTGTAAAATATTTTCAAGTGAAAATATTTTTCAGAAATGAAAATGATTTCAAGTGTTTGGTCACATCACAAAAAAGGTTTTGGAAAATATTTTAAGGTGTTTGGTTGTGTTTCCGAAAATCCTCTAGAAAACACATTTTCTCACATTTTCTCAGCTTCCAAACAAATATTATAATAGGAAATCTGAATATATAAACCAAATCAACAATAAAACATAACAAAAAAAATTCAGTTTTTCTAAAAAATAAGCACCGATCTTGAGAGAGGGAGAGGGAGAGATAGATTGAGAGAAAGAGAGAGGTAAAGGAGCACAAATCGGTGGGTGGGTCGGTCTGAAGGAGGCAAGATGGGCAGGTGGCTCTGACAGCGGCGAGATCAGTAGATGGGTTTGATAGCGACGAGATTGGTGGGTGGGTCTGAAGGAAGTGACGGGGACGAGATTGGTTTGTAGATCAAAGGTCGTGGGTGGGTCTGATAGCTTCTCAGCTTTGGTTAGTCAGAGGGAAAGAGAGAGGAAGAGAGAAGAGAAAGCTTCCTTGACCGGTTGTGTAGATCTGTGACGAAGACAATGACGGTCCGGGGAGGCTGAGGCATGAACTTGCGACTTGATCAGACCGGCGAAGGTTGGGTTGTCTTCTTCACTTTCCCTTCTAGCTTTCTCTCTGTCTTCGAGTGTGTGAGTCCGCGTGGAGGGGACGAGGATGTGCTTGGGAATCACTTCAGGTGGAGTGTGCTTGAGCTCTCTCTCTTTTCAGGTGTGTAGTTCGGAAATTCATTGAAGGTAAAATAAGAGCGTAAAAATTTTTACAGCCAAAGGGGGTTATTTTCCAGTCAACGTGTACCATATTTTTCATTTAACTGTATTTTTCATAGGTACCAAACACACACAAGGCTATAAAATAATTTCCTAAAAGCGTTTTCAAGCGAAATAAATGCAGCCTAAGTAACACACACTTCAGGAAATATCATCTTTTATTTTAAAAAGTCATTTATTTTGGATATGAATTGTTAAAAAATAATCCTAAGCATCCATAATTTATGCTAATTTCATTAATAAGTTTTGGCTTCACTTTTTTCACATTTATGAATGTTACTCATACAGGTCTAATAATTTTAAATATATGTTTTTAACTCTATTATAACGAGATTCAAAAATTTTGATTTTTTAATAATAATAATAATAATGTCCATTACATATTGCCAATTGAGTTTGACTTATGCAATGTAAAGCTCACAATAAATAATTAAACCAATAATGTCTTAATTTAATTTTTTTTACCAAAAAAAAAAAAAAACATTTTCAAAGATGGGTCGGGCCACATGTAAGCTAGATCAGATTGGGTCACATGAGTTTGGGCTAAATTGGATTGGGTTGGGTTGATAGTTTTGAAGGGGAGAAGGGCCAAGCTACTTAGAAGAGGGGCTTTTTTTTTTTTTTTTTTTTTGGGCTAAAAATATACCTAATATAAAGTACAAACACTTTATTTGGGAGTTGTACGTGTGGGACTTAGCCTGGACACGGGAGGAACATTTATTTCTTTTTATTTCTTTTTGGTTTCAATCTTAAACAATTATCTATTTATCTTTTATTTACTATTTTGAATCTTATTATTGATTTGTATTTTAATTTTTTTTTTTTTAATAGAGTTTCAACCTATGATATCTGCTTCTGATAATTGTGTTATTTATTATTTGACCAAGACACCAATCAATTTTTGATGTAAGCAGGAATTAAATTTCAAATTTCTTATTCAACCATAAGAGACTTTACCAGTTGAGTTAATTAGAACCCACTAATTTCTAAACATCATTTATTAGTCCTGAATTACTTTATTATCCATTATTGCTCTAAAATTGTAATATATTTAAAATTAAATGCAAAAATAAATGATTAATGATGTTTTAAAGAGATATATATATATATATATATATACCCACTAATTTCTAAATTAATATAATTTATTAGTCATGAATTCACTTTATCTTTTATTTACTATTTTGAATCTTATTATTTGTTTGTATTTTAATTTCTTTTTTTATTTTTTTTTATGGAGCTGCTTCTAATGATTGTGCTATTTATTATTAGACAAAGACACCAATTAGTTTTTGATGTAGGCGGAAATTGAATCTCAGATTTCTTATTCAACCATAAGAGACCTTACCCGTTAAGCTAACTAGAACCCACTAATTTCTAAACATCATTTATTAGTCATGCATTCACTTTATTATCCATTATTGCTCTAAAATTGTAATATATTTAAAATTAAATGTAAAAATAAATGCTTAATGATGTTCTATATATATATATATATATATATATATATATATATAAAATTAACTAATTGCATATCCCCCACGGTATTGTGTCCTAAATTTTCAAAAGTTAGCTGTTTCATTTTTTTTTTTCCCACTTTTTGATATGAATTATTTATGTAAAAGGAATTTATATAGTCATTTTTATTTTTCTAAAATTCAGATGATAAACAACTGATTTGGAATTTGACATTCTTTCTTAAGTTTAGTTGCAATAATTGAAATCTGTCTATTAAAAAAAATTAAAAAAAAAATAATTGAAAAAAAAAAAACAGTAAAAGATAAAAGCAAAATTTAGTACATAACTCACATAATTAATAAAAAATATGAAAAATTATTTTTTTATTTAAGTTAATTAAAATAATCAAATATTTGTGAATTTAATCAAATAATAGGTTAATATTCGTAATTATGATATGTTTAATAATTTACACTCCTCTCTTTTTAATCACAAGTGATTTATACAAACCAAATATCATAATAAACATATATGTAAGCCCCATACACAAATACGCACACAAACACATAGGCCATACATATAAAGTTTTAGTGATAAATATATAATTTCTTATCTAAGAAGCACATACACTTTATTTGAAAGTGTAGTACTGTGTCGAGAACAGGACATATTTGAAACACTTTTGCATGTGTGTTGGACACGGGACACGTTTAATTTGGACACCATTAAAAAAATTTGGGACACGGCCGAGACATAGGAATGACACTCTTTATCTTTAATTTCTTTAGTTTCAATCTCAAATACTTAATTAGTTATTTTCTATTTACTCTTTTGGATCTTCTTCTTGTATTCTAATTTCTAAACATCATTTATTAGTCATAAATTTGATTTATTATACATTATTGCTATTTGAAGGGGATAAAAATAGTAAATGGACGGAGATAATGAGGACGGATCGACACCGTAAGTGACTCGGCTATGACGGTTAAGTATTGCTGAATATCCGTCTTGTATAAATTAATTGTGGATTCCACGTGGCATGTTGTTTGATATATTTCAGATGAGCTTTTGCTTTATCCCTACGCAAACGTGCATACTTGGACTTCTTGCGACACACGTTTGGGAAGACTCCTATATGAAAAGGAACTTGAGAAGGAAGTTGTATCCAAAAAGAAAGGTAATTCCACTCAATATAAATACCCCAGAAACCCTAGATACGAAGGTACGCACACTATTCTTAACTCTGACACTCTAGGGTTAAAGAAACAAGATTCTAACTTGACCTTCGGAGGGTTTTTGGCCGGCACCACATCGGTGCTCTCTTTTAGGTCGTTTATTTTCTTTTTGCAGGTGTTGCTTTCGTTTGAGGAGCGCTTGCAACTCACTGGTGATATTTTCGGCATCATCAGTTGGCGCTGTCTGTGGGAAAGTGTAAGAACAGAAGAAGAAAATCTTCTGATTATTTTAGCCTCGCTCTATTCCTGAGACAAAGAGTTGCATGGCACTCACCCGATCGATGGCAACGAACAACAATCAAGGCGACGAACCGCGCGCCACTGCTCTTGAGAGGCAGGTCCAAACGCTCGTGACGGCAGTTGAACGCCTCACTAAGCAGAACCATGATTTGGAAGAACAGTTGCGGCAAAGGACCGCACACACGAGTGCACCACAGGAAGACCAGGAGGGCGCTAGTCCGGAAGGCAGGAACGCGAAAAGACCTGAAGGCAGCTACGCTCCAACTAGACCCGAGCGACAAGAAACCAATCAACCATTAGCATTAGACGCTGTACTGACTCCCATAGCCGCCGAACTGCAGGAGATGAGGGAACGCATGGATATGATGATGAGCGCCCTTAAAGGACGGGTATCCAGCAACTTGGATGACCTCGTACATAGGACAGAGTCACCATTCACAGCGTTGGTGAATTCATGTCCCCTTCCTCCGAAATTTCGCATGCCCCATATGGAAAACTACGACGGATCCAAAGACCCGCTGGATCACTTGGAGTCTTTCAGAACCCTAATGCATCTTCAGGGTGTACCAGATGAAATTATGTGTAGGGCTTTTCTCACCACCTTGAAGGGGCCTGCGAGGGATTGGTACAGCAGGTTGACGCCTAATTCCATCGGCACTTTTAAGGAACTAGGCGCACAGTTTGTATCACACTTCATTGGAAGTCATCGACACAAGAGGTCTATTGCATGTATACTGGGAATTAAACAACGAGAAGGCGAGAAATTAAGGTCTTATATAGCCCGCTTTAACAAGGAATCCCTCTCGATAGACGAGGCAGATGACAAGACACTTGTGGCAGCATTCACAAACGGATTACAGGAGGGTAAGTTCTTATTTTCCCTATGTAAGAATGACCCAAAGACTATGTCCGATGTCTATTACAGGGCGACGAAGTATATGAACGCGGAGGATGCCTTGCTGGCCAGAGACGACTATAAACCAAAGAAAAGGGAAAGACAGGAAGATATAAAACCAGATAACGTACGAAAAGTGGCTAGAACCAGAGATCGACGAGAAGACCAGAGACCCAAACCACCTTCAGGGAGGTTTACAAGTTTCACCCCCCTCGCAACCCCAGTTGACCAAGTGCTTATGCAAATCAAAGATGAAGGAAGTTTGACATTCCCGGGCAAGTTGAAGGGAGATCCAAACAAGAGGCCAAGAGATCGATATTGCCGTTTTCATCGTGACCACGGCCATGATACGACGGACTATTATGACTTGAAACAACAGATCGAAGCCCTTATAAGGCAGGGAAGATTACAAAGGTTCGTGAGAAAGGAAAGAACTGATTAACCCCAATAACAGAATCCTAGACGGGAAAACGAACGTCCCAGACCACTGGTAGCAGACATACGGATGATAATGGGGGGAAGCGCTTCAGCAGGATCGTCCAAAAAGGCCAGGAAGACCTATTTACGGATAGTACAAAGTGTCCAGTCGACGGGCCCTTCACTAGAAAGAATACGACGGAACGACTCCAGTATCGAGTTTTTTGAAGAAGAGGCCCGACGCCTTCACCACCCCCATGACGACGCGCTTGTGGTTAGTATACAGGTAGGAGACTTTAATGTCCACCGAGTTCTAGTAGACAACGGGAGCTCAACAGACATCCTTTACTATCCTGCGTTCCAGCAGATGGGGATTGCAAAGGAGCGCTTGATCCCGGCATGCGCGCCCCTCGTAGGCTTTGGGGGAACCCGGGTCCATCCTTTAGGATCCGTCACATTGGCGATGACGGTAGGAGACTACCCACAACAGATAACTAAAAATGTCTCCTTTCTAGTGGTTGATTGCTCCTCAGCATACAACGCCATACTCGGACGTCCTACTCTCAACGCATGGAAGGCCATCACTTCAACCTACCATCTGATGATCAAGTTTCCCACTGAACATGGAGTTGGAGAACTACGGTGAAATCAGGTGACTGCACGAGAATGTTACGTGGCCATGATGGAGATGGATGACCATGTATAGACAATGAGCATCAAAGAACAGAGAACAGTGGCAGAACCCGTGGAGACATTGGAAGAAGTACAACTAGATGATTTAAGGCCCGATCGAACCACCAGAATAGGAACCTCGGTCGACCAAACGGTTCGACATGCCCTCCTACTGTTCCTCAAAGAAAACCAAGACGTGTTTGCATGGAGCCATGATGACATGCCGGGAATAGATCCGGCAGTCATAGTTCATAAATTGAACGTATCACCTTCCTTCCCCCCGGTTCGACAAAAGAAGCGCGTGTTTGCCCCTGAGCGGGATCGAGCCGCAGCAGAGGAAGTGCAGAAGCTACGAGAGGCCAACTTCATACGAGAGGTGTACTACCCAGACTGGCTGGTAAATGTGGTAATGGTCAAAAAGTCAAATGGGAAGTGGAGAATGTGCGTTGACTTCACGGATCTAAATAAAGCGTGCCCTAAAGACAGTTACCCGCTTCCACGCATTGATGCCTTAGTGGACTCCACCGCAAGACATGAGTTGTTGAGCTTCATGGATGCCTTCTCGGGGTATAACCAGATTAAGCTGGAGGAGACAGATCAAGAGAAGACATCATTTGTGACGAGTCAAGGGCTTTTTTGCTACAAGGTGATGCCATTCGGGCTCAAGAATGCAGGAGCCACATACCAACGATTAATGAACAAGATGTTCGAGCACCAGATTGGTCGGAACGTCCAAGTCTACGTAGATGACATGTTGGTGAAGAGCGTAAAGGTGTCGGATCATCTGAGGGACCTCCACGAGACCTTCGACACTCTTCGAATGTACAAAATGAAGCTGAATCCAAGCAAATGTGTATTCGGAGTGACTGCTGGAAAGTTCCTAGGATTCATGGTGTCCCAGCGTGGCATTGAGGTCAACCCCGAGAAAGCGAAAGCCATTATGGAGCTATCCCCTCCAAGGACGGTGAAGGAAGTACAAAGCTTGACAGGGAAGATAGCAGCCCTAAACAGGTTCGTATCGAGAGCAACAGACAAGTGTCTCCCTTTCTTCAGAACACTAAGAAAATCTTTCGAGTGGACGGACGAATGCCAAAGGGCATTTGAGGAGTTAAAAGCATATCTCTCTGCCCTGCCATTGCTTAGTCCGTCCGTACCGGGGGAGGAATTGTTCTTGTACCTTGCCGTCTCCTCAGTAGCGGTAAGTGCGGCTCTCATTAGAGAAGAAGGGAAGATACAAAAGCCTGTGTACTTTGTTAGCCGGGCACTAAGAGGCGCAGAGGAGAGATACCCACGGATGGAGAAACTCGCCTTTGCTCTTGTAACTGCAGCTCGAAAGCTGAAACCCTATTTTCAAGCACATACCATAATAGTCCTGACGGATCAGCCCTTGCGGAGGGCAATGAACAATCCCGAAACGGCCGGACGGATGGCTTTATGGGCTGTCGAGCTGAGTGAGTACGATATCTAATACCAGCCACGAACAGCTGTGAAGGGACAAATATTGGCAGACTTCATCGCGGAATTCACTACACCTGAGGAGCAGGGGGTAGAAGAGACATCCACATGGAGAATTCACATAGACGGATCCTCCAATAAACACGCGAGAGGAGTCGGAGTAGTACTCCATACCCCGGAAGGAGATAAAATTGAATGCATGATCCGTCTGGAGTTTCCTACTACGAATAATGAAGCGGAATATGAGGCCCTGATGGCAGGGTTAGAGCTTGCAATAGCGGCTGGGGCCAGGAAGGCAGTGGTCTACTCTGACTCCCAAATCGTAGCTAGCCAAGTTAATGGGAGCTATGATTATAGGAGTGAGCGAATGAGAAGATACCTCGGAGAAGTGAAAGGTCGAATAAATGACCTCCAATTCACGATAACCCAAATCCCGAGAGAAGAGAATCAAGAGGCTGACCGACTCGCAAAGGCTGCTTCGGCCGAACCCATGATCGTCCCAGAGCAGGTATTGTCCTTCATCCAACATTCATCACTGCTTGATAACATTCGAGTGCAGGAATTAAGCACTGAAGTCGATTGGACGGTTCCAATTGTGGCGTACCTCAAGGACGGCAAGCTGCCGGACAGGAAGGAAGACGCAAGGAAATTGAAGGTCAGGGCTGCCCGATTCGTACTGATAAAAGACGTTCTCTACAAAAGAGGATTCTCCCGACCATATCTGAGATGCCTTGGCCATGACGAAGCAGACTACGTGATGAGGGAAGTTCATGAAGGAATTTGTGGAAACCACTCCGGATCAAGGTCTCTGGTCCACAAGCTACTCCGAGCAGGGTACTATTGGCCGACAATGCAGAAGGATGCCCACATGTACGTTAGAGCCTGTGATAAGTGTCAACGGTTCGGCAATCTTATAAGACGACCAACAGAGGAACTCACACCCATGACGGCTCCATGGCCGTTCGCACAATGGGGGTCAGACATTATGGGTCTATTTCCAATAGCGGCAAGACAGCTGAAGTTCTTGGTAGTTGGTATCGACTACTTCACCAAGTGGGTGGAAGCAGAAGCTCTTGCTACTATCACGGAGAAAAATATTCGCAACTTTGTATGGAGAAATATTATTTGCCGATATGGGATCCCAAGAGTGCTCGTGTCAGACAACGGGAAGCAATTCGACAACGATGCGTTCCGAGACTTTTGTTCGCAGTTGGGAATCAAGAATCACTACTCGTCGCCCGCTCATCCACAGGCCAACGGATAAGTTGAAGTCACGAACCGGTCCTTATTAAAGATCATCAAGACCCGGCTCGAGGGGGCAAAGGGCATATGGCCGGACGAACTACCAAGTGTCCTATGGGCGTACAGAACGACGGCAAGAACGCCAACGGGAGAGACACCGTTTCAATTGGCGTTTGGTGCTAAAGCCCTCATATCGGCAGAAGTGGGGTTGACGAGCTACCGCGTGGAAAGCTATGACGAGAGCAAGAATGTTGAAGCATTACGTCTAGAGCTTGACCTTGTAGATGAAGTCAGGGCAACAGCGGCTCAAAGACTGGCGCGGTACCAAGACATGATGGCAAAACATTACAACTCTAAGGTTCGGCACCGGGACTTCAAGGTTGGAGATCTAGTGTTACGAAAAGTGCTTGGCGCTACGAAAGATGCATCCCTGGGAAAGCTGGGTCCCAATTGGGAAGGCCCGTACAGAATCATCTCATGGCGCAGGAAAGGAACGTACTACTTGGAGACATTAGACGGAAAGAAATTGGGCCATCCCTGGAACACGGAGCACCTGAAGAAGTACTACCAATAGTGTAGCAGTCACAATACCTACTGCCTTACTTTTCAGTTTAATTTTAGACAGTTAAAGCTTTTACTTTTTAGAGCTCAGTTTTTCTTTCCCATTGACAATTTGGTTTGTTGAACTTATGAGAGGAACTTTTGAAATGCATACTGATGAAAATCTACAAGTCCAAAAGTGGACGGATCATTCCAAAACGATGAAATCTACAAGTCCACAAAGTGGACGGATCACCCAAAGGGTGAAAAACCTACGAGTCCACAAAGTGGACGGATCACCCAAAGGGTGAAAAACCTACAAGTCCACAAATTGGACGGATCACCCAAAGGGGGAAAAACCTACAAGTCCACAAAGTGGACGGATCACCCAAAGGGGAAAAACCTACGAGTCCACAAAGTGGACGGATCACCCAAAGGGTGAAAAACCTACAAGTCCACAAAGTGGACGGATCACCCAAAGGGGAAAAACCTACGAGTCCACAAAGTGGAGGGATCACCCAAAGGGTGAAAAACCTACGAGTCCACAAAGTGGACGGATCACCCAAAGGGTGAAAAATCTACGAGTCCACAAAGTGGACGGATCACCCAAAGGGTGAAAAACCTACGAGTCCACAAAGTGGACGGATCACCCAAAGGGTGAACAACCTACAAATCCACAAAGTGGACGGATCATCCCATGGATGAAAGTCTACATGGTGGACGGATCATCTGAAGGATGAAAAGTTTTACAACTCCATAAAGTGGACGGACTATACAAAAAGACTGACTACATGGTGGACGGGTTATCTGAATATACGACGGATAATAAGCAAGCAACAGGCAATAAAAGATTTGATAAGTCAAGTTTAATAATTACAAATGACGGTTCAAACAAATTTCTCTTAACAGCGATGAATTTTTTACAAAAAGGAAAGTATTCTATTCATTCTTTGGAGATGAGTTCCCGACCAATGGACCGTCGTCTGGCTGAGTAGGAGGAAGAACTTCACCTTCGTCGGCTGGAGCAGTGACGGCAAACACTTCGTCTGTACTTTCTGAATGGACGGATTGTGCGAGTGTTTGCCCTTGAGCATCAATGTTAATATGAGATACGTCCAAGTCAGGATACGACGACTTAACCTGACGGATAGCGTCATCGAATCCGTCCGCAAAGGAGTTCCCAAGCTCCGTCAGAAGATGCTCAGAATCACGGTATTCCTGGACGGCTATCTCCTTTGCGTTGTCAAGCTTGGACACTGTCTCCGTCAGCTGCTTCTCCTTGTCCTTCAAAAGTTCGCGTAGATGCCCATTCTCTTTCTCCACTTCACCTCTAACTTGCTCCGAGCACTTGAGCTTTCTGTCCATATTGATCTTATAGGTCTTCAGCTCGTGTAGCTCATCCTCCATCGTCTTGTTTTTCTGTCTCAGACGGTCCATGGATGTCTCGTGATTAAGGCGATGGCCAAAAAGCCCCTTCATCATCACCATGGCCTGGAAACGAAACACAATGTCATGATAATGACGGGTGTAAAGAAACTTAGCAACAGTACTAGACGGATTCAAAATTACCTGTGCAAGGGTGAAAAGGCCTGTTTCACCCATCGCCTCCGTCGAATGGTTGCCAAGGTCAGCGTAGTCGTCAGCTGTCAGCATAGACGACATCTTCTCGAGGGCATAGTTGGAATCTTCCCAGAAGAGAACGGGTGATTTCTCCCCTGAAGGTGCTGGACCCTTCATTAAGCCTTTGCCTTTTCCATGTTTGACGGGCGTTTTCTCAGCTTGCAAGGCCACGACGGGCTTAAGGGTGGTCTTTTGTTTCTTTTGAGGACGGTCCGTCTTTTCATGTTGAGTTCGTTTTGACGGTACCGGCGGGACCGCCCCCTTTGTTTGACCCCCCTCCTGCTTTTTCTTCGCTGCCTGTTGTTTAATGAGGGCTCTCCTTTTGGCGGCATCCATTTCTGCAAATCAAAGACGGTTGAGAAAGCAACGGTAAGGAAAAAGACGGACATATTTTCAACAAACTTACGTTTTCGAATTCTGTTATCGTATCGACGGGCAGCAGATGAAGGTTCGGGTCCGTCACAATACCAATTCAGAGTATCAAGGGTGACGAGTTGAGCCCAAGTCCTTTCCTGCAGTTTCGTCTTGTTAAAAATTCTCTCCAAAAAACTCCACTGCTCCAAGTTAACCTGAGGACAGTCCCGAGCTGCAATAAAGGACGGTTAGACCTTTAAAAAAAAAAAAAAAAAAAAACTTCAAAGACTGGACGGAAGCAAAAGGGATACACATACCCGACGGAGGCATTATGCCCCATGTTGTGTCGACGGGCATGTTAGTTACATCTCCTGGACGACACATCCATTCGTCCCCTTCCAAAAAGAAGTAACGACTCTTCCAGTCTCTGTTCGAGTCTGGAGTGTCACTGACGAGCCTCAATAAGGGACTTCTAGCTGCAAAGCTATACATCCCCTTGGACTTGACAATCTCTGTTGGACAGTAACAATGGAAAAATTCTTCCACCGTCAACCTTCGGGAACCTTCAGACATTGCCCCATACAAAACCTCAACTCCAATGAACACTCTCCAGGCATTTGGTGAGATTTGGGTGACGGACAGACCAAGGTATTGAAGAAGTCGACGGTGAAGAGAACTTAATGGAAATCTGAGCCCCGCCTTTAAAGCTTGCTCGTAGATCCCAACACCGTCTACCCCCTTGTAGTAGCATTTCTCGGATTTTTCGAGAAGACGTAGACGGATGTTGTCTGGTATTTGGTACTTGGTCCTAAGT
Organism: Castanea sativa; assembly: GCF_040712315.1. Classification (NCBI taxonomy): domain Eukaryota; kingdom Viridiplantae; phylum Streptophyta; class Magnoliopsida; order Fagales; family Fagaceae; genus Castanea; species Castanea sativa. The sequence goes on along the minus strand of NC_134019.1, from coordinate 25,957,546 downwards.
GTGTTGAGTTGAGATTCAGTCATGGACGACCTAAAATCATTTACCGTCCAGAGAGGCAGCATGACGAACTCCCTAAGGCCATCTGGGCCAATTACTGACTGGACGGGGGGATCCACACCGTCCAAGCTACTACTGGACGACTCTGAGCTCTCCGTCTCTAGACCACCATCAAGGGAAGAAGAGGTACTTGACGGATTCTTCTCTTCACTTGAAGTGTCAGGATCTCTTGGACCTGACGGAAACTTTTCATCGTAGCCCGCCCCCTCGCGGACAAACGACTGGTTACTTGACGCACTAGACATTACCTACATTTATGACGGTATGACCTAAGACACCGACGGATCTAAAGAAAGCACATATATTTGAAACAATAAAATTAAAGGGAAGACGGAGAAAGGTTTGGAATACATACCGGATCGAGATTGTTTCTGACGAGGAACGATGGACGGATCTGCTGAACAACAGGAAGACACAATAGATGTGACGGTTGCGCTCTGCTCGCTAATTTTTTGATAAGAAGAGAAAATGAAGGGAGAAAAATCTGGCTTTTTATAGAACAAAGGGCACGGAATACGAAGCGACGCCTCGTTATGGGGAAATAGCCAATCCACGAGGGCCACATACTCTTCGTCAGAAATGCAGGCCACGTGTCATCCGTTGTGGAATACCAAGGCCGTCCCCACTTAATACATTGCTTTCAGTCATTCCATGGATCCGTCCGGTTATAAGGACGGATCCAAGGACTAAAGGGGGCAACTGAAGGGGATAAAAATAGTAAATGGACGGAGATAATGAGGACGGATCGACACCGTAAGTGACTCGGCTATGACGGTTAAGTATTGCTGAATATCCGTCTTGTATAAATTAATTGTGGATTCCACGTGGCATGTTGTTTGATATATTTCAGATGAGCTTTTGCTTTATCCCTACGCAAACGTGCATACTTGGACTTCTTACGACACACGTTTGGGAAGACTCCTATATGGAAAGGAACTTGAGAAGGAAGTTGTATCCAAAAAGAAAGGTAATTCCACTCAATATAAATACCCCAGAAACCCTAGATACGAAGGTACGCACACTATTCTTAACTCTGGCACTCTAGGGTTAAAGAAACAAGATTCTAACTTGACATTCGGAGGGTTTTTGGCCGGCACCACACCGGTGCTCTCTTTTAGGTCGTTTATTTTCTTTTTGCAGGTGTTGCTTTCGTTTGAGGAGCGCTTGCAACTCACTGGTGATATTTTCGGCATCATCACTATTAAATTGATATATGATGAATATTATATGCAGAAATAAATATTGAACAACATTTTAAAATATTTAATAAATATGAATATTCCCATGTATCATGTCCTAATTTTTCAAAAAATTGTTATGCCATAGTTTCATACCCCTATCCATACCCATTGCATGTCGGTGTCTGTACTTTCTAATTTCTTATAAAAGAATGTTCCAACATATGAACCTATATGGAATGGGCGCATTTCGCGCTAGCTCTATGAACACCTTAATATAAAGTAGCACCGAAGATGAATCACTGGACAAGATGGAAATTTGCAAACTTACTGACTTACTTTGCATGTAACTGGTGTAAGTATGTGATAATACAGAGTTTTTGGCTTTCTGGTCTGACACTGTTTTTTATCACATCCTACCTACATTTCCTTGTTTCTTTGTCGGTATGTGATAACACTTGTATTTCTTTCACCAGGATTTGGATTGTTATTTCTTTCTGTGTTATAAATTGAGCAAAAGGTTGTTTCTGTCGTGAAGAGATGAAGTTTTTCACAAAAACTTGCATCTTATGGCTCTCATGCATTTTACTGTTTTCAGGTCTCTCTCTCACTTATCATTGAAAACATACTATACGGTTTCTTTCTAAAAATGGTCTATTATGGGAAAATCGTTTTAGTTTAAAGAAAAAATCTCATAAATGTTGTGAAAATAAACATTAAGGTGCACCTACATCAACAGGCGGCGACTGAGAAAGTTCTACTATAAATTAAAGAGACTACTCCAATAGGACCAATACACAATAGCAATCTCACAAGACTCAAATCCCAGATATACTCTTGGCTCTCACTCACCAAGAATAGAGTATCCTATGATTCCTATTGTATTTGCAATTAGTCTTTGTAGCACCACTCTTTCTCACACTACAATTCTTACGCAAATAACCAAGCCATATATATAATATACAAGATTAGGAGTGGATGCTGACGGAGCCAGACTTCTTAGTTGAGGGGGCAGAAGTTTAAACCAAAAAAAAAATTATTATAAAATCCAAATAAGTACCTATTTAGTATTTTTAACAAATAAAACTACCATTTCTTATATATTATATTTTAATCATCTATGAAAAGGGAATTAGACTCCTTTAAATCTAAAAAATCATCAATGATGGTCATAGAAGGAATAATTATTATTACAAAGTATACATGAATATAAGCACTTTGCATAATGCATTAAGTATAAATTTTTTACTTTTCTAAAGGTATAAATTCATTACTTATCAATTTATAATTAATCAGTTTGCAATTTATGAATTTATATATTATCAATTTATTAGCTAGTTATAGCACTATGAGTCACTAAATGTGGGTAAGTGTCACAATTTTATTTAGTTAAGTTTGTGTGACATTTTATGCAATTGTTCTGTCTTTGTTTTTGTTTAATCATTCAGCCACACTTGCCCATTGCCCCACACACCAACTGTTACCCCACTACCAATAGTGTTATCCAATCAACTACTTTTGCCAACTTTCTACGGTCCTACTATTGACACCACACAATTTTACAACATATCTTAATAGAAAAATATAGTCACACATAAAAGACAGTCTCTTAGACTAAGAGATACAAAAGTCAAAACACATAAATGAGTATGTAAAAAGATTCCAAGAGATAGACAAAACACATAAATGCATATGGAGTAAGAGAGAAAAATCAAATGACTCACTGGCAAGAGAGTCAGGCATTGCAAATCGGAAAGAAAGAAGAAAGAAATACTCGCAATGATATTGGAGATTTGATTAGCAACGGTGAATGAGCGAAGTGTAAATGTGTTGCTGCTGACGATGGCGATGAGGCATCAGCCTGCAGATTCTCTCCGACTCTCCCTTCAACTGGTATTTGGGGTTTTTTTTTCTTCTTCTTGTGAATTATGGGATAAGTTTTTTTTTTTTTTTTTTTTGAGAATCAATTAAGTCTAAAAATGGGCTTACTTACTATTTTGTTAAAATTTTTAATATTGTTTAGACTGAAATTGATTTTATTTAAGCTCATTTATGGTGTTGTTTGGGCCATTTTTGGGTTTAGAGTGCAAGAGTTTGGGGCTGATCTGTGTTATTGTTTGAGCATTTTTTTGGTTTAAAGGGTCAAGATTTTGGAGGGGCCAGATTTAATTTTTCTTGAGCCAAACTTTTAAATCAAGCTCATTATAAGATATATATATATATATATATATATATATATATATATATATATATATATATATATATATATTTTTTTTTTTTTTTTTGTTTTTCAAAATATCAGGGGGACCATTCCCCCCCTCCCCCCCCCCCCAACAATGTCAAACTGTAGCTCCGTCCTAAGATGCGTGTCCTTTCTATTCGAAATAGATGTCCACCGACTATCAAAGTCAAGCCACAATTTCAACAATAAATGTCGACTAATTGGTTATCGATAAATGGCGGCTAACATTTTCATTTCAACTAATTAATGCAGGGATGAACGTCATTACTTTCTCCTACGATTACTCCCCAATAACAAAGGCAAGAAAGAAAATAGAGTTAAGAGGCATGAATTTTGTGTCTTGGGATAGAGTTTATTTTATTTTTCATTTTATGTAAGTGAAAATAGAGTTAAGAGGCATGAATTTTGTGTATTGGGATAGAGTTTATTTTATTTTTCATTTTATGTAAGTGAAAATAGAGTTAAGAGGCATGAATTTTGTGCACGCATTTGCTAGTATGATAAAGCATCTGGTCGAATCCATATTCAATTAGACAATGCATTTCATTCTTCATGACCCCTTTTGCCAAAGTCTTGATAAAGTAGTGCTTGATAGAGCCTCAGAGAGCTCAATATGGAGGAGGGATAATAGTCAATCCAGAATTTAATCATAGCTTAGAGGGATGGACCGTGTCCGGACAAGGAGAAATTGAAGAACGAATTTCAAAGGCAGGCAACAGCTTCATTGTGGTACACAGTAAAACACACCCATTAGACAGTTTGTCCCAGAAGGTTCAACTTGAGAAAGGAAAGCTCTATAGTTTTTCAGGCTGTTGAAAAAATTATACATTTTACTAGAGGTCATATAGACACATACCTTTGATGGAATAAATCACCAAATTCCCGGATCTTGTCATTTGCTTGCTTTACCAACTCCCCATGATCTTCTTTGTGGAACACCTCCAAGTCGTAGGAGGGGCTACTAGAGTCTCTCCTAATTTCCACGCTCCAAATTCTAGGAAACAATTGATGGTGTCCAAGAGAGATGGCTTATTTTGAGAGAGCACTCAAAACTATACGCTCACTGTGTCTATCATCTTTTTTTAACTGATGTAGGAGTATTTTAAATACTAGTAGAGATTCACTTACTATTAAATATATGTGATCTCTAAAAAATTTCATCTGTTAAATTTAAATTACTCTACTACTGATATTGATAACTCATATCAATATCTATTAAGTTTAAATTGCCCCACTACTAATATTGATAACTTATATCAATATTAGTTAGTTTAAATTTAAACTTACTTATTAGATAACTCATGTGAACGATCCATGGGCCATGATTTATGGGTTGGGTCAAAACCAGCCCAATTTCTAACACAGGCAATAATATTTTCATTGTGTGAAGAAATAAAAGACAAGAGTAACATAGATTCTATCTATTTTTGCCTCTTCAAATTGTAGAAATTTTATAGTGAGTGGAATGAATTAGATAAATGTTATGCTTCACATTTAATTTCTATGAAACTAAGTATGTACATGATACCATCTCATTTTTCAGCTTGGAATCAAATCAGTGAAGGAAGAGAGACAACTAATGACCTGGTACTAGGTGGTATGGTCATTGCTGAGCATGGATGCTGGTCTCTGCTAAAAGGTGGCATAGTTGCAAATTTCTCAACCCCTGTAGAGATTCTTTTCGTGGTGAATTATTTCTTGTACTTTTCGTTTTTCTTTAAATTTGATTTTACTAATCTTTTAAAAAAAAAACTGAATGTATACTCATGCTTCAATTTCATCAATGTAGAGCAAGAACACAAAAGTGGATATATGGATGGATAATGTATCATTACAGCCCTTCAATAAGGAGGAGTGGAAATCCCACCAAGACATAAGCATCAACAAGGTAATTATAGGTTCATTCTCCATTCCTCACATCAGGTACAAATATGCTTCAACTTCCCTTCCTCTTCAACACAATTGACCAAACATTTAGCAAGTCCATCATGAGGAGGCTCACCCTCCATACATCTATAAATTTTTTTTTTAAAGAGAATTTAAAACACATGAGCAATCTCAATAATACTATAAAACTCCACCATCATGTTTAAAATTATGGTTTAAATTGAATACTGCAGGTACGTAAGAGCAAAGTGAGGTTCAAGTTACTCATGCAAATAAAACTGCAATGCAAGGTGCTATAGTCTCTATCAAGCAATTGAAATCGGACTTCCCTTTTGGGTGTGGTATGAACTACCATATCCTAGAAAGCACTGATTATCAAAACTGATTTGCATCGAGATTCAAATTTACCACTTTCACCAATGAGATGAAGTGGTATAGCACTGAGATAATACAAGGCCAAGAGAGCTATACTGTCCCAGATGCCATTTCAAAATTTTCCAAACAAAATGGCATTTCAATTAGAGGACACAACATATTGTGGGACAATCTCATTTATCAGCCTAATTGGGTCAAATCCCTTTCTTCTGATGATTTACGTAAAGCTGTAGAAAAAAGAATCAATTCAGTGATATCAAGATACAGAGGGCAGCTAATTGCTTGGGATGTAGTTAATGAGAATCTTCATTTTAGATTTTTTGAGGATAAACTCGGTGAAAATGCTTCTTCAGAATTCTATTCCAAGGCTTACCAACTTGACCCAAACACAAATATGTTCATGAATGAGTTTAATACCATAAATGGGGGGGGGGGGGGGGGGGATGAGAAAGCAAAGCCAGCCAACTACAAGAAAAAACTCGAAGAGATTCTGCAATATCCAGGGAATGAGAAGATATTGCTAGCCATTGGCCTGCAAGGAAATTTTGGTTCGGGCCAGCCAAACCTAGCTTACATGAGATCTTCTTTGGACATTCTAGGTGCCACAGGACTGCCCATATGGCTTACTGAAGTGAGTGTCGGTCTAGCCAAAGACACTGATCAGGTATTCTGCTCTAGGAAGAAAAAATATTAGACTTACGCAAAAATGTCTTGGTTCACCTGAGTAAAAATTGGATTAAAATTACAACTACAAAAATGTGTCAACAAATTAATTTGGTTTCAAACCAACAAATTTTATTCTTAGTACTATTTAAGTAAGATTTTAGTTCAATGCTGACACTGGTTTCTGGACAGGCCCAGCACTTGGAGGATATACTAAGAGAGGGTTGTTCTCATCCTGTAGTCAAAGGGATTATCATGTTTGCAGGCCCAGCAGCAGCTAATTTCATGGAAATGCCCCTTGCAGATATAAACTTCAACAACACTTCAGCTGGAGATGTTGTGGATAAGCTCCTTCGTGAGTAGAGACATTCTCAAGCTCTAAAATTAACAGCAGATGACAAAGGATCCGTAGATGCTTTACTATTTCATGGAGACTGCAATGTAACTGTACAACACACACAGGCCAAATCTTCCACCAGTTTAGCTTTTAGGGTGACTAAAGATACTCCACAAGCAACCATCAACGTTCGAATACATACCTGAGTTATAACTATTTTTAAGTTTTGCGAGGTTTAGGAGAGGTGATTGGTAGGTAGGCAATCTTACCCCCATTTGTCTCTCCAATAGAAGAAATAAACAATAAAATTTCTTTAATTATACAGCAAGTGTTTCTAAGTATGTATTAACATGGATTGGAATTGTCCTCAATGCAGCTGCAAATCCTCAATCATTAGTAAGTATTCAAATATCTATACTATATAAATCAAAGCTAATATAAGGTGTTGTTCATCCACACACGATGAGAGCACACTATCATATCAAAGCATACATGCACACGCACATGCACGTGCAATGGCACACAGCACGCAAACAAAGAAATGACATTGTGAGATTCTGGATGTTCATCATGGGAAACCCTCTCTCTAAAGAAATCCCCTTAAATTTCTGGTACAATACCAAGCCCATTTGACCACCCAAACAAGCAAAGGATATTCATGAATTTAAGATACCTATAGGTAAAGTAGTAGTGGTTTCTATAGAATTATCAACAATGTCAATAATAGAGTTGTGAACTTGTGGGTCACTCGGAGTTTTTCAATTTGTATAGTCACCAAAAAAAAATTGGTTTTACTGCAACCAAACATAATATATCAAGAACATCTGAAAAAAAAAACAACTTTATCTCCCAAAATTGATTTGTAAGTACATTCTTAGTCGAGTGGAATTCAGCTTACAACATCCTGTCATGCGCATTTTATCAAACACCTTATATACGCGGACACAAAGTCCTAGCAAATGATAAGTGGCTGCAATTTAAGACTTAATTGAACTCCATGAAGAAACAAAATCTAAATTCAAGATGATTTTACACACTAAAAGTTTTACCGCTGAAACCAGATTGAAGTTGCAGTGCTACACTCAATTGTCACTTAACGCTCTGTTTGTTTTAATGAAAAACCTTGTCTAAAGATAGTATTTCATATTTTCTAGTATTTGGTAGCATAAAAAAATATGAGTAAAGGGAAAATTATCTTTGATCAACATAAAAAGTATAGTTTATTTTTAGAGATTGCTTTCCATAAATTTTTTTTTTTTTAAAACAACTCTATCTTATAACAAGCTAAATAAGGGAAGTTAGAAAGTTATTTTTCAACTCATTTAAAGTTGCTACCAAACATTAAAAAATGAGATAGTTTTTAGAAAATACTTCTTGAAAAATGACTGATTTTCTAGAAAACATTATTGCTAAAACAAACAGAGCATTAGAGAAAGATAAAGAAACCAAAAATATTTTACTAAAATGCTGTGGTGGACCAGTGGTGATGGTGGAAATTGGTTGGTTGAGGTCCACTAAGAAAAAAAACGTTAACAAAGAGACAAGGAGAAGGTATACATCCTGCGACAGATTATATACTTTTTCGACAGAGAGGTTAGAACTTAGAACTAGAAGTTCCTATTAACTTGGCCTAATTTGGATTGAGGAAATGAGGGAGGGGGAGTAAGAGAGAGTAGAGTCAGTAGAGTTGCTAGATATTATGTTAATTTTCGGCCAACACTACTCCCTCCCCCTTCAATCCAAACAAAAAGTTGACTTGGTTTTTTATTTTTTTTAAACCGAACCAAATATCATTCATTCATAACACAATGATTGTCAAAGTACAAAGCATCTAAAGCGGGTGGTAGAGATTCTTCCAACCAAACAAGTTTATAATCTATTGTCTTGCAAACTTAGCTAATGAATGGGCTGAGTTGGCACTCCATTTAGCAAAGT
>NC_134019.1:25338872-25343872 GCF_040712315.1 Castanea sativa | reverse complement strand
TTGTTGTTGATGTGGCATCTAGTATGAAAAATTTTCTCCCTTTGTTGTTCCATATCATCTTCTTTAACTTGGGCAATTAAAGCACACCTAGCCACAAGTGACTTGCCCCGTATTGGATACTCCACATCATCATCACAAGCATCCTTAAGTGATGGAATCTGGTCATTATCTCCCTCGCTTTCAGTTTCCACCTCTCCATCAATACGTGCAATCATGGTCCTCTTATTTAGGCATTGTGAAGTTATATGACCTACTCCCAAACAACGAAAACACTTAATATCACGATTACGAGTTTGGGATTCATTTTTACCTTTGTTGACACTGGGAGCTTCATCTCTCCTTTTTGGTAGTTCGGTTTTGGACTTGAAAACAGCCCCTTCATCTTTCCTCCCATTTGACCTTCATGAAGTAGAGGAGCCCAGATTTTGAAATGATCGAGTTCCTTTTCTTTTAAGCTGTCATTCTACCTTTATTGTCATGTGCACCATGTCCTCCAACTCCACGTAGTGTTGCAACTCTACCACGTTGGCAATGTCTCGATTCAACCCATTCAGAAACCTTGCCATGGTAGCTTCTCTATCCTCCTATATATTTGCCCGAATCATGTCAATCTCCATCTCCGTGGTAGTCATCCACGCTCCTATAGCCTTGAGTAAGACTCTGTAATTTCTGATACAAGTCCCTATAGTAGTGACTAGGAAGAAACCGCCTCCTCATGATGGCCTTCATTTCCTCCCAAGTCTCAATAGGTCTTTCATGGTTTCTCCTTTTGTTCATCACAAGTTGATCCCACCATATAATAGCATAGTCAGTAAACTCAATGACAGCGAGTTTTACCTTTTTCTTCTCATAGTAGTTGTGGCACTCAAAGATTAACTCCACCTTTTTCTCCCACTCCAAGTATGGTTCTAGTTCATTTTTCCCTTGGAACGTTGGTATCTTCATTTTTATGTTTCCTAGGTTTCTGTCAGTCCCATCTTGCCATCTTGGATCTCTTCGGAAACCTCTACCACGCCTTTCTCCCCTTGGCACAAACTTGCCCTTATTGTTCAATGAAGCTTGATCTTCTTCATCTTCAAACTCATCCTAGTGGTAGTCATTAGAATCATCCATGTGCGCACGCCTTTGTTGCCTTCTAGCATTAGGGCCTTTTTGGGGACGCTCCTCACGTGAAGTAGAAATAGCAGTGTCTTGCCTATCCATCTAATCCCGAATCTCATTAAACACCACATTCATGCGTTCAAATTGTTGTTGCATAGCCTGCAAAATGATGGACCACTCCTCCCTTCCTTCCCTATTTGATGTTTCGCCTCTAGAAGACATACTTTTGAAACTACAAGGAATTGTTAGAAATAATTCCTCAAAACACTCCCTCACGTGTTTGCACTCAAATTATGTCACTCTCACTTGTGTTTCACTCTTAAATTGGCTTTTTCCTGATATTAGTCTTACACTCTCTTGCCTTTTTCCACTCGTAGCTTCCCCTTTTCAGTTCTGCATTAAACTAATAAACTTGATCAAGAAATTCAACTTGTAATGTAAAACAAATACTAACGGCAAGAAAATATGACAGAAACACTAAATCAAAGGAAGAGGACAAAAGAAAACAATATTTTGGTCTGAGAGAACTGAAACTACAAACAATATATATATATTTTTTTTCTGTTTTCTATTTCTTTTTTGATGTCTTTTTTTTTTTTTTTTCTTTATTTCACTTTTTTTTTTGGGGAGTTGGGTACATGATTTTAACCTAGTGCACGTCAAAAAAATAAGAATGATGAATAAAGAACACAAAGGGAACAAGATAGGATGATAACAGGAAACAAAAGATAAAGGGATAGAAAATTGATTTTAGAACCTGTGCTTTGATACCAAATGATGCGAACCTCAATCAACACGCTTTGAGACCCAACAAATAATATTGGAATATTTGCCTAGGAAAACTAAAATTCAGATTTTGATAGAACTCTGACCCAACGTTTATAAGTGAAATGCGAACCAAAAGTATAAGTAACAGACCTTGACCCAATGATTATAATTAAATCACAAACCGAAGGTGTAAAGTTTGAACGCCACAAGGAAGAATTCTTGATAAGTTCACAGTTCCTAAAGAACCAAAAGAAGAGCAAAGCCTCAACTTTTCTGATTTTTATTCAATAATCCTCTATTACAATGAGTGCATGCTATTTATAAGACATGATTGAAAAATAGAAAATATAAAAAACGTACTAAATAATAAAACCCTAAATAATAAAAGCCTTTAATTCAGGTAAATTTGGTATGAAATAGCAACTCCAGAATAGGAAAAGATCTTCATTAACTGATATAGAGTTGGAAAGTCAATCAGCCATTAATCTACGCTATAAATTACTCCCAATTAAGCCAGATTAGCCCTCAATATCTTGGATTAAATTTATTACGCCTTCATCTTCCTTTGGGCCAAGCTTAGAATGTTCTGCTTTAGAATCAGCCCAAATCTCTTGAATCAGCCCATTAAGTGATTTTTGGATCTTGCTCTTGTAATAGGCCCAACTGGAAAATGCAATGGATCCTTGAATGCTTGTTGATTCTCATCACATGTGAATCTAACAAAGATAGAGCATGTCAAATCAAATAAGCATGTTAGAAACTCTAAACACTAAACTAACATAAATCAAATGAAACAAATACCAATATAAACAAATATCCATGAACAAATCAAATAGCAAACTAAACTAACATAAAATAAATAATCATGTCAAACTTACATAAAACTAAAATAATAAAACAAGAACAATAAACAAATTATAAACAACTGTTCTCTAGACTTAAACTCAATCTAGTTTTTTTTTTTTTTTTTTAAAAGACTCAATAGTCAATATAGTTTCATTTTGAACTAAAGTCAAATCTAAAGAAAAGAACATTCGTCTCGAAGTCAAAACCCTAATAACCCCCAATGTATAACTACAAGCAGTAGCACTGGCAATGAGGTTGTTGTACTCTCAAATGCTCTCTCTCCTCCAAACTCCTCCTCGCTCAATCCCAGCCGTTTAGATCGACGACCTTCGCACTCTTCTACTCCTTGTCTCTTTCACCCAACAACAACAACAATAATGAAGAGATCAAAGTTGATACAGCAAGGATAAAAGAATTTGAGATTGCTTTCTGTGGGTATGACGAGTTATATTTAGAGTGGTATTCCATCAAGGTCCCCTGTCCTTCTTCTTCTTTTTCGGCGAACGAAATGGGAAAGGTAAAGAAACATAGGAAGCCACTCTAGCAGTTTTCTGTAGCCAGGATAGTGAGGGAGTACAAGTAACATGCAGTTGTGGAATCCCATTTGTATTCTCTTGGTTGCTTGAATCCTGATTGTGCTGTCTATGACTATGAAGGGCCCTCGAATACCGATTGTCTTGTTAAATTGTGTCGCTTAGACCTTAAATGTCTTGATGCTAGTTGGAAAACTCTTCCTTCTAAGACTTTCCCTAATAGATGCGACCCTTCATTGAGACCCTTTGACGGTAAGTTATATGTGTTGGGTAGTTTTCTCGATTCTATTTTTCCACAGAAAGCAGCAATCAAGGGGCTTGGCTGGACGAAGGTCTTTGACCCCATATCAGATACTTGGGAATCTTTGCCTAATCTGCCATATGTTTTTGGCTTTTCCACCCTATTCTTTTCCTGCCATTTACACTGCTATCCCTTCCAAAAAACACATTCTTGTAGCTCATATTGATTATTGCATCTTGAACTTTGATCATGCTGTGTTCTTTACTTGTAATGTGATCACCCGATCTTGGACAACACTTGTGCCTCCCAAATGCAAGCTACTTCCTCAATATGCTAATTAGACTGATAGAAGATCTATAGCTGTTAGCAATACCATTGATTAGGGTTCCCTTCGAGCAGGGTATATTGGTATACAAGCTTACAATTTAGATACATATATGTGGTAGGATGGCGTTTGCAACCTTCACCCATACTTTGGGAAGCTTGAAGGTCTTACTAATGCCTTGGATCCAAGAGCACCTCCTTTGATCCATTTAGTTGATCAGAAATGTTGCATTGTATTGGAGTCCTCCTTCCTTCAAATATAAGCAAGACAAGAAATTTGTTTATGAGGAGTACATTAATTGTACTTGATATTTCTTCAATTTTCATCGAGGGTAAGCAAGATGACCACCATTGTAACATCCAAGATTTTTTTTTTTTTTTTAAAGCTAAAGGTTAGATGTTTTGGTGTCCCACGTGCTCCCACCTACCCCACTATCCCCCACCACAAATCTTACACACTCCTTCAAATATAAACACTCCCCTCTCACACTCCCTCACACTCTCCCATTGGTATCCACTCCACACCACCATCATTTTTCTGGCAAGATCACTAGAAAAATTCTTAGGAACCTCTAAACATTTTCATCTCTTTTATTTGAGATAAAATTTTTTAATATTTTCTTATGAGTTTTATGGTTTTGATAGAGGTTCTCTTTATGTAAGCTTTGATAATAATATTTATGTGATTTTTGAGTTTTGGAAGTGATATTCATGTATTTAGTCTTAGTGGATTTATTTGATGAGTGAGTTTATGGTTTTTACAATGGTGACTATCTAAGGTTTATTTATGGTGGAAATTTAGGGGTTTTGAGTTATATCATGTGATAGTTGGTAAATCTAGTATTTCCATTGCTATTGAGTCTATTTGAAACTAGTTAAATATTCAAATTATTTGTCTTGGAGGATATTATGATTTTGGTGTCATGGGTCTTGATGCGAACCTCAATCGACACGCTTTGAGACCCAACAAAAATATTGAAATATTTAACCCAGGAAAGCTAAAAAATCAGATTTATGATAGAAACCCTGACCCAACGTTTATAATCGAAACGCGAACCAAAGGTATAAGTTGACCTTGACCCAATGATTATAAAGAATCACGAACCAAAGGTATAAAGTTTGAACGCCACAAGGAAGAATCCTTGATAAGTTCACAGTTCTTGAAGAACCAAAAGAGAGCAAAGCCT